>NW_012107919.1:1271346-1280448 GCF_000951045.1 Mandrillus leucophaeus
AAAAGAAAGAAAGAAAAAAGAAAAATACTTAGTGTATTTAAGGCATAGAATGTTTAAAAACGGGACAATTAATATTACTTTCCAGGTTCTCATCTTTAAGATGCTCACAGACTACGTACCTGGAAATGTGGTAGTTGCTTGACTTTCTTTTAAAAAACACATCCCTAGGTCAGGCATGGTGGCTCATGCTTGTAATTCCAACACTTTGGGAGGCTGAAGTGGGAGGATCGCTTGAGGCCAGGAGTTTGAGATCAGCCTGTCCATTAAAAAAAAAAAAAAAAAAAGAAAAAACACCTCTGAACAAAAAACATCATCACATTTCACAAACACAACTATTTTTATTTTAAATATTGCATTTCATTAATATAATTCTTAGTCTCCCATCCCTGGTCACCTTGCTACTTAGTGCCAGAGCAAGGTCCAGAACTAGATGTTTGGGGTTGTTTTGTTTAACTTTTATTTCAAGTTCAGGGGTATATGTGCAGGTTTGTAACACAGGTAAATTTGTGTCATGGGAATTTGTTGTACAGATTATTTTATCGCCTAGGTATTAAGCCTAACACCCATTAGTTGTTTTTCCTGATGCTCTCCCTCCTCCCATTCTCCATCCTCCAAGAGCCCCAGTGTGTGTTGTTCCCCACTATGTGTCCATGTGTTCTTATCATTTAGTTTCCACTTATAAGAACCTGTGGTATTTGGTTTTCTGTTCCTGTGTTAGTTTGCTAAGGATAATGGCCCCAGCTCCATCTATATCCCTGCAAAGGACATGATTTCATTGTTTTTTATGACTGCATAGTGTTACGTAGTATATACACACCGTATTTTCTTTACCCAGTCTGCCATTGTTGGGCATTTACATTGACTCCATGTCTTTGTTATTGTGAATAAGGCTGCAATAAACATACGTGTGCATGTGTCTTTATAATAGAACAATTTATTTTCCTTTTGGTATATACCCAGTAATGGGATTGCTGGGTTGAATGGAATTTCTGTCTTTAGGTTTTTGAGGAATTGCCACACCGTCTTCCACAATGGTGGAACTAATTTACACTCCCACCAACAGTGTTCAAGTGTTCCTTTTTCTCCACACCCTCACCAGCATCTGGTATTAATATTTTTTGACTTTTTTAATAATAGCCATTCTGACAGGTGTGAGATGGTATCTCCTTGTGGTTTTGATTTGCATTTCTCTAATGATCAGTTGTACTTTTTTTCATTTGACTGTTAGCCACATGTATGTCTTCTTTTGAAAAGTGTCTGTTCATGTCTTTTGCCCACTTTTTAATGAAGTTGTTTTTTTCTTGGAAATTTAAGTTCCTTATAGATGCTGGATATTAGACGTTTGTCACATGCATAGTTTGCAAATTTTTTCCCCATTCTGTAGCTTGTCTACATACTCTGTTGATAGTTTTTTTATTTTTGCTTTTTGCTGTGCAGAAGCTCTTTAGTTTAAATTCCATTTGTCAATTTTTGCTTTTGTTGCAATTGTCTTTGGTGTATTCATTATGTAATCTTTGCCTGTGTCTATGTCCTGTATTGCCTAGGTTGTCTTCCGGGTTTTATAGTTTTGGGTTTTATATTTAAGTCTTTAATCTGTCTGAGTTGATTTTATATATTGTATAAGGAAGGGGTCCAGTTTCTGCGTGTGGCTAGTCAGGTATCCCAGCACCATTTATTGAATAGGGAATCTTTTCCCCACTCCTTGTTTTTGTCAGGTTTGTCAAAGATCAGATAATTGTAGATGTGTGGTCTTATTTTGGGGCAGAACTGGATCTCATGACCTCTGGTTCACTTTCTCACAAAAAGCCTGTCAGTACCTGTGAAGGGTAGCAATATACTTTCTAGAGTGCAGCTACTATTTGCTTTTGGGGAATCTGGACAGTGGATGGGAAAGGGAATAAGACATACTGAGTAGGCAACACTGTATGTCACTCAGGAGCATACTTCTCTTGGTGGTTGGTAAGCCAGCATGGATAGTATCACTGCAGAATTATCTCAAACTACTTGGGAACCATTGAAACCTAATATTGCTGTAAAGCCCTTTTTTTTTTTTTTCTAAAGTATGTTCCTTGAGTATTTATTCTATGGGGTTTCATGTTCAAAACCTTGGGAAAACATCAGACTAAATATGTCTCCTGGAGATTCCCAAAGCATCTTAACGGATTAAAGGACTTAAGTTCTGCAGCAAAGACATTTGATTAACCTTAATTTATCCAAACTCCTTTGACGACAGAATCCTTTTCTCTTTTGACACTCATTAATCTGAACTTCTTGAAAATCCTCTATAAAGACACTAAATTTGAATCAAGTAAGCAAATTTTGGAATTCTGGAATCTTACAAATAGTGCAAAAGTAGGCAATCAGTAAACAGGAGGTAATTGACTGAATGAAGCTCTTATCAGATACATATTCAGCTTATCAAACTTCTGTATAAAAAGGAGTGCTCTTGCTTCCAGGTATCACAGGGGCACTGGTATGCAAAGATTTCAGAAGTCCTTTTGTGGGGACTAGTTTTCAGAATCTCAACTTTGGAGACAGAAAGTAACCTTAATGAGTATTTTTAACCACTTGTTTTGAACTATGTTGTCAAGACACACCCATAGTGAGGTTTGTTAAAATGATTTTTAAAAACACATTAAAGTATGATAGATTGTGAATGATGTTTTAAAAAGCAAACTAGAACATATTCAAGGTTGTTCATACCCTATGATTTCACTTTTATCACTCTGCACTCCCATATCCTTTCCTGAGTGGGAAAGAAAAGAGAGGTGGAGTTATAGCCAGCCTGCTGGGAACTGCACGTAACCTGCAGCTGCTCTTATGGGTGCAGAGGGACACACCCTTGGGAGTGTGTCATGCATATAAATCTTAGCTGTCATGTCTGTTATCTGATGGAAGAAAGTTAAGAAATGCTGAACCAACACAAACTCTACATTTTACAAATAAGAACATGGAAGCCTGGAGAGCAAAACAACATGCCTCGGTCATTCAGACAGAAAAAACACAATAGAACTAAGACCCAGGTGTCCTGTCTCCTGGCTCTAAACAACCTGGTCTCTTCTGAAGCACCTGTCTCAGGTCAGGTTCCCTAGAAGCACAGCCTGATATGGGAATCCCAGTTTAAGAGATTTACTGGAAAAGTGTTCCAGACCCCACTCAATTTAGGATTCTTCTGGGTCACCCCATACAAAGATCAGTATTCCAGTATGGGGTATGCTACCTCCTAATCCCAGAAATGCCTATCAAGCATTGTGCTTTTTTCTTATTTGTGTAAGGTGTAAAGCACAAAAACTTTTTAGATAGGATAACCCAGCATGTGCAGGATAACCCATAACCCAGCATGCTCAGATCACTAAACCCCTAAAAACTTTACCAATGTAGCGAACCCCTGAATCTTTTTAGTGTTTTTTCTGTACAAATGCTATCCCTTGAAGCATATGTATCCTGCCAAGGCATTCAGATAATTTGCCACTTCTCATCTGGCTTGGTTAACATGATGACATCAAATATAGTGGGCCAATGTAAAGTTCTGCATAATCATCCGATGGTCTAGGTCTCTTTGGACTATTTTGTGATAGAGAAGTCAGGAAACAAACATAGCCCTGAAGCAAAACTCTGAATGTACATTGTTGTTCATTGGATATGACTTCAACTGCTTCTGATCCTTATTTCTGATGGGCATTTAAAATATTTGCCAGGTAATAGCTTAATATTATGGATAGGAGGATATGTTAATCTGCTCTAGTGAAAAACAGCTACAGTTGGGGGAATTACTTGGTCATGTTTGTAGCAGTACATTATTTTCCCCTATGATCCAGTTTTTTTAGGGACCAGACTGATATATTAAATGAGGATATTGCGGGACCCACCACTCCTACATCCTTTATGTCTTCAAGAGTAGCACCAATATGCCATCCCCTCTAGGATGCCAAGCAGTTTCATATCCTATCTTGGCCAAAGGGTGAAGTTTTGGGGATTTTCACATGGCCTTTTGTATTAAAATTGCTTTTACTTTACAGGTCAAAGAACCAATGTTAGTGTTCTACCAACTGCTAAGAATGTTCATTTCACTTACACATTCGGGAGCTGGGGTCATGATCACTGGGTGGATCCATGGCCTCAGTTTATCAACTGAGAGAAAAACCTGGGTCAAAATTCCACTTGTTACCTGACTTGCATAAAAGCGGTCATGAAAGCACTTTGGATTCTCATGTATCAGGATCATCTCTGACCTGTTCTTATGGGATCTGAAAGAACTGGGTATTCCTTTTCCTTAGTGTATAGCCATGGGTCCCTTTGGGGAAGGACCTGCTGAATCACTCTGGTATATACTTGTTATGATGCTGCACTGTCTTTTCACATGGAAACTGTATTAGTCCATTCTCATTGCTAATAAGGACATGCCCCAGACTAGGTAATTTATAAAGAAAAAGGGGTTTAATGGACTCACATTTCCACGTAGCTCGGGAGACCTCACAACCACGGCAGAAGGCAAAAGAGGAGCAAAGGCACATCTTATGTGGCGGCAGGCAAGAGAGAAGTGAGAGCCAAGTGAAAGGGGTTTCCCCTTATAAAACCATCAGATCTCATGAGACTTACTCACTACCACGAGAACAGAATGGAAGAAACCGCGCCCATGATTCAATTATCTCCCACTGGGTGCCTCCCACAACACGTGGGAATTATGGGCGCTACAAATTCAAGATGAGATTTGGATGGTGACACAGCTGAACCATATCATGGGGACCCAACCTTTCTGCAGTCAGTGGGTTTTGGATCTGAGAACTGACTTAGGTCTAGAAACTGGGCAAGAGATCCTGTTTTCTATTGGGATAGCTGACCTCAGCCTTCTGTTCATCTACTCTTAATCTCATTTGATTTTATACTTTAAGTGAATATTATTAGCTACAATCTACCTTGCCCCTAGGAACAATATGACCCATTAACCACTTCCATTGATACCTGTAGGTCAGGCCTCCTTGGATGTCATTTCAATATTGCTGCCTGTTACAGTAATTATATCCACCTTACTTCTGATGGTTAAGGGTTCCCACCTGGCCTCTGCTATGCCAAGGCCCAATTATTCTCATTGACTTCAGGGAGCCTGGTTCTGGAATAGCATCTTCTACTGTCAGCCCCAGCCTAAAGATAAAGCCTCTATAGCACTTCTCAGTAGTCCTGGTATCCACCCTCAGCCACTCCCAGTGCATTCCTTTTCACCCTGGTAAATAGTGGAACATAGCTGGTGAGTTTTCCAGTATTATATAGTTGACCCATTCTAGTATGCTCAGTTCTCTGAGACCTTTAATCCCTTCCTTCTCGGTCTTCCAGGCAATCTAGCATCTCTATCTCATTTATTGCAACCAATCACTTTTTCTAAGCTACTAACACCCACCCCATCAGTATATTAGGCATATTTCCTGAGGCCCTTAACCCTACCTTGACAAACGTTCCCTTATCTTCCCACCCTCATCCAGAATCCTCGTGATCCACTTCTAGGCATACTCATACTCTAGGCTGGTATACATGAACCCGTTCCTGCACCTCCTTTGGAATATAATTTCTCTCCTCCCCTTGCAGGCCTGGTACCTCTCTAGTACTTGGTGAGATTTGACCCTAATTTAAAAAGTTTTGTGTCCAGAAGAGAATGTGATGACTGATCCTAAGAAGATAAGACTTTATAAAGCATCTGCCTTATTTGAGGTCTCAGTATTATCTAGAAAATGGAGGGGGGCTCTATCTTCCAACAGGGGGCGTGGGCCATTTATGCATGCCAAGAAGGTTCAGAGAAATCTGAAATCTGGGGGTTCTAAGGTTCTCAAGTGTACCACCCCAATATCTGTATCCTGTCTTAGGGCCCCATTCTTTTCCTATCAGGTTCTTGACATTCGTATAAGATATTTGCCTAAGCTAAGAATTCAACCTGTTTTGAAGTTCTGCTTTCCTTACCATTAGAAAAGCAATCTGCTTACCCTTCAGCTCTGTCCACTGTCTGGCTGTAGGAGATGAGTGTCTCTAAGTGCCATCGAAGGGGCTCTCTGTTTAAAATTGCTGATTAATACATTTTAGCTTTGCATTTTCTCTTTTCAATGAATCAATGGCACTTAACACCAGTCTCCGAGTTCCACAGTTCTAAATTTTCTATTTGATCCATACCTCTCAAATGCCAGAGACATTGTACTAAGCAGTACATTCCGTTCTACCTGCATCCTTCCTCAGATTACCACAGTGAAGTTCTTAGCCAAGGTACAGCATACCAGAGAGTATCAATACTCTATCTACAGCCAGGAGGGGGTCCTCATTGTCATCCAGCCAGTGAGTGATCCACCCCCAGGATCCCATACCTTAGAGTCCATTTCCTATGACCACTATTGACACCAACTCTTAGGTAGGTTTCCCTAAAAGCAGAGTCTGAGGTGGAGATTCTCGTAAAATTTACTGGAAAAGTGTTCTCAACACATTGGAAGTAAAGGAAGCAGAATAGAGCAAGGGAAGAAAAGCTAAGTAAGGATGTGGTCTCAGCTGAAGACCCGCATCAGTCTGGTCCAGTAGAAAGCTCTGGAGCACAAATTGCAGCACATAGTTGGGCATCCTTGAGGGAAAGATGTCAGCCTTTTGTATCCCTGTGTCAGTCATTGGCTACTGGCTGCTGTCCGGGGATAAGAACCTGGTGGGCAGGCACCCTTGTTCAGCAGAGAAGTCTATGAAGAAGGACAGCTGTAGGTCATTAGTAGACTTTACTCATGGCCCCTGGGGGATGAGTGAACAAGCCAGGACAGCCACAGTGTCCACTACAGATAAATTCTGTAATGATAACTCCTAGTCCCTTAAGAGTAGACTCGATACTAGCAGACAGCCAAAAAGTTATTTGGATCCAACCTGGCAAATAAGATTAATGAGCAATATAGCACTGTTGTGTGTTTTTCTTAAATACAAATAACATTTTTTAAAGGTGATAACAAAGCTTTATACAAAGACTTTCCTCTTTTCTTATGTGGTTTATAAACTACTTTGCATGTAAGTCCCATAAAAGAGTTCCACATACTTTTATCGGATGTTACTATCATTAGATTAAGTGTCTAGCTGATCAATCTGATGTGGGCAAAACTCACTTTTAGGCATAAGCTCATGAATGTGTGCATACAAATCAGATCATTCTCGTCAAATAAAAAAATCATAAAAAGGAATAAACAATTTACACTAAGAGAAATGTAAATGTTTGAAAAATATTTTTTAAATGGTATTTGACTTCTCTAGAGATTTTCAAAATGCATAGGAGATATTTTTCTATTTTCTTCATGTTTGTAAAAATACCTCTGAGGATTAATTACACAAGAATCAAGCATTTGGGGTAGAAGTATGCACGAAAGTATACATTTTGGAAGATCATTTGGTGATGTGTCTCAAAATTCAGAAAATAATTGATATGTCCTCAACCCAATAATTTCATTCCTAAGAACTGATTACAAAGAAATAATCTATGATCCCAACAAAGCTGTATATTCAAGGACATTCAGATAGTGTTATTTTACATTGGTGAAAAATTAAAAACTTAAATGCTCAAAAATTATAAAATGAGTACATAAATTCTGGAACATGCAGTCCGGATGTTGAAATACTATGCCTTGAAGTGGCCTTGGCTTAAATTCCAACTCTGTCTTTCCCTAGTTGTGTAACCCTGAACAAGGCAATTAACATTAATTAATTTTTTAAAATGGAGATTACAATAATTTCTATCTCAAGGGGTTGCTATGAGAAAGTACTTGGAGCAGTGTCTGGCTCATAGAAATGTTATCACAGTTGTTTATACAAATACAAAGTATACCTACAATATGATCTCAAATTTTTATGATTAAACATAGTCATATGCCAAAGGTTGATTGGAAAACAAAATTTACTGTCCACTAAATATCTTAGTCTGTTTTGTGTTGTTATAAAGGAATGCCTGAGGCTGGGTAATTAATAAAGAAAAAGGGTTTGTTTGGTCCATGATTCTGACAGTTGAAAAATTCAAGATTGCGTATCTGCATCTGGTGAAGGCCAGAGGATGCTTCCATTCATAGTGCAAGGTGAAGAGGAGCCAGCCTGTTCAGAGATCACCTGGTGAGAGAAGAAGCAAGAGAGAGAGAAGTGAGAGGTGCCAGGCTCTTTATAACAACCAGTCATCCTGGGAACTAATAGCGTGAGAACTCACTTACCCCCAAGAGAGGACATTAATCTATTCATGAGGGGTCATCCCCTATGACCTAAACATCTCCCACTAGGCTCCATTTCCCAATACTGCCACAAGAGATTTGGTGGAAACAAACTATAACCAAACCATAGCATTAAACCAATGTCTGTTTGGTCTGTTCTCAGACATCTTGCTCTTAGGATCCCTTTATGCTCTTGAAAATTACTGAGGATCTCAAAGCATTTTTGTTGGTGTGAGTTGTATCTACCAATATTTACTGTATTCAAAATTAAAATAAGGAAATTTAAAACAGGAATGCACAAGCACACATGCTGTTAGACCAATGATGTCGTCACATATCACATAGCTTCTAGAAGACTTCACTGTATACTCATGACAGAATAAGAGTGAACAAAACAGATAGTGGCTTGCTGTCATGAAAAGAATTCTGACCGTGTGGACCCCTTGAAAGAGTTCCAGGGACCTCCAGATAATCTTTTGGTCACACTTAGGGTCTGTAAAGCATCTGACACACAGTAGCCAGTCAATATTTGTCAAATGGGCTCAGCTCTTAAGGGTATCTCCCAAGGATTCCACCCTGCATAGCCACTGCCCCAACCTAGGCTCTGGCTTGGGCCAGTCAGTCTGGAGCTTCCCCATTGCCTAAATTTGATGGCTACTAGCAGGACTTCGTGGTGGTCACTGCAGAGATCACCAGCAAGATTGAGGGGGTCCCCCTGACTCCTGCCTGGGATATTTGCTTGAAGCCACTATCTCTGAACTTATGCCCCACTTATCTCCCAAAGTCTCAGTTACTTCTAGAGGAGGTAGATGATGTCTTAAAGAGGTTTATGAGTCCAAGTAAGGGAATAAGAGGAGAGAAACAAGGGAGTATATATATCACTGAGCTCTCCTGCCTCAGACATGTT
>NW_012107919.1:1282158-1312592 GCF_000951045.1 Mandrillus leucophaeus
ATTTGGTGATGTGTCTCAAAATTCAGAAAATAATTGATATGTCCTCAACCCAATAATTTCATTCCTAAGAACTGATTACAAAGAAATAATCTATGATCCCAACAAAGCTGTATATTCAAGGACATTCAGATAGTGTTATTTTACATTGGTGAAAAATTAAAAACTTAAATGCTCAAAAATTATAAAATGAGTACATAAATTCTGGAACATGCAGTCCGGATGTTGAAATACTATGCCTTGAAGTGGCCCTGGCTTAAATTCCAACTCTGTCTTTCCCTAGTTGTGTAACCCTGAACAAGGCAATTAACATTAATTAATTTTTTAAAATGGAGATTACAATAATTTCTATCTCAAGGGGTTGCTATGAGAAAGTACTTGGAGCAGTGTCTGGCTCATAGAAATGTTATCACAGTTGTTTATACAAATACAAAGTATACCTACAATATGATCTCAAATTTTTATGATTAAACATAGTCATATGCCAAAGGTTGATTGGAAAACAAAATTTACTGTCCACTAAATATCTTAGTCTGTTTTGTGTTGTTATAAAGGAATGCCTGAGGCTGGGTAATTAATAAAGAAAAAGGGTTTGTTTGGTCCATGATTCTGACAGTTGAAAAATTCAAGATTGCGTATCTGCATCTGGTGAAGGCCAGAGGATGCTTCCATTCATAGTGCAAGGTGAAGAGGAGCCAGCCTGTTCAGAGATCACCTGGTGAGAGAAGAAGCAAGAGAGAGAGAAGTGAGAGGTGCCAGGCTCTTTATAACAACCAGTCATCCTGGGAACTAATAGCGTGAGAACTCACTTACCCCCAAGAGAGGACATTAATCTATTCATGAGGGGTCATCCCCTATGACCTAAACATCTCCCACTAGGCTCCATTTCCCAATACTGCCACAAGAGATTTGGTGGAAACAAACTATAACCAAACCATAGCATTAAACCA
Source organism: Mandrillus leucophaeus (assembly GCF_000951045.1). NCBI lineage: Eukaryota > Metazoa > Chordata > Mammalia > Primates > Cercopithecidae > Mandrillus > Mandrillus leucophaeus. Next base: position 1,283,106 of record NW_012107919.1, read on the forward strand.
ATGTCTGTTTGGTCTGTTCTCAGACATCTTGCTCTTAGGATCCCTTTATGCTCTTGAAAATTACTGAGGATCTCAAAGCATTTTTGTTGGTGTGAGTTGTATCTACCAATATTTACTGTATTCAAAATTAAAATAAGGAAATTTAAAACAGGAATGCACAAGCACACATGCTGTTAGACCAATGATGTCGTCACATATCACATAGCTTCTAGAAGACTTCACTGTATACTCATGACAGAATAAGAGTGAACAAAACAGATAGTGGCTTGCTGTCATGAAAAGAATTCTGACCGTGTGGACCCCTTGAAAGAGTTCCAGGGACCTCCAGATAATCTTTTGGTCACACTTAGGGTCTGTAAAGCATCTGACACACAGTAGCCAGTCAATATTTGTCAAATGGGCTCAGCTCTTGAGGGTATCTCCCAAGGATTCCACCCTGCATAGCCACTGCCCCAACCTAGGCTCTGGCTTGGGCCAGTCAGTCTGGAGCTTCCCCATTGCCTAAATTTGATGGCTACTAGCAGGACTTTGTGGTGGTCACTGCAGAGATCACCAGCAAGATTGAGGGGGTCCCCCTGACTCCTGCCTGGGATATTTGCTTGAAGCCACTATCTCTGAACTTATGCCCCACTTATCTCCCAAAGTCTCAGTTACTTCTAGAGGTGGTAGATGATGTCTTAAAGAGGTTTATGAGTCCAAGTAAGGGAATAAGAGGAGAGAAACAAGGGAGTATATATATCACTGAGCTCTCCTGCCTCAGACATGTTTGTGGAGACATCGACTTATGATGGCCTCATCACTTCATGGTACATCATCTCTGCTTCACTCCACTGCCCAAGATGTCTTGATTTTTATTGTCATTGTTGGACATTCCCTTGAATTGTCTCAGAGCCTCAGAATATCAGGACTTGTGCTGGATTTTTGCTCATTTTTAATTGTAACCATTTTAGCAGTAGAAACATTGGTTTGTTTGGGCTAATAGCTTTTGTATTGGAAAGTTGTTTTATAAAGCAACAAAGTCATCCGTTTGCAAAATTGTAAAAACTGTTTCCAAGAAAACAGATTTTGTTACAACTGAGGGTGTTTTCTTTTCTTTATATTTTGATGTGACAATTCCTACCACGTAGAAGAAAACGTTGAACTAGGTCCCTTAACAATAAAGCCATGCCTGTCCTTAGCTGAAGTTTAATGAGAGGGGGAACACAACAGCTACATTACAATAGAGAGGAGGCTGCATTGCTGGCCCTGGAAAAATGCTACTGACTTAAATAATAGTAATTCTTTAAAATGCAGTGGTTTCCCTCTTAATAATAACTTGTGCTTGTCCCCTTTGTAAACTAGTTTTAATTGATAAATAGAAAAAGATGGAAAAAAATCCATGCAGTTATGAATTTCAGATGTGAGTCTGGGGACTACGGGAAATTAGTATGTACAACCATGGCAAAAACAATATGATTTAAAGTAATTACAATAGCTCTCTCTGGAAATCATTAGCGGTTGTAACACTCAACTAAAATTGACCCAGAGGAGAGGAACTATAATTTGTTGGAGGAAAGGAGGTTACTGCGTGAAACTTTCCAGCCAAAGCAATTCATCCCATAACATATTGCCTTAAACTGAAGTAGAGTAGGCAGATGTATTGAAATGAAGCTTACTCTCTGCTGTGCATGTACAATGTATTAAGGTGTTACTTCCAAAGAGAATAGAAAAGGTTGAACATTTTAAAATTTTATTTTAAGGAGGAAATTTGATTACTCTGTGATATGCTTTAAATTATTAAAAGACTTTGCTCTTAACAAAATTGTGTCAGATGAATCAATGTGGCCGGGCGCGGTGGCTCACGCCTGTAATCCCAGCACTTTGGGAGACCGAGGTGGGCAGATCACAAGGTCAGGAGACCGAGACCATCCCGGCTAACACGGTGAAACTCCGTCTCCTAAAAAATACAAAAAATTAGCCGGGTGAGGTGGCGGGCGCCTGTAATCCCAGCCACTCGGGAGGCTGAGGCAGGAGAATGGCGTGAACCCGGGAGGCGGAGCTTGCAGTGAGCCGAGATTGCGCGATTGCGCCACTGCACTCCAGCCTGGGCGACAGAGCAAGACTCGGTCTCAATAAACAAACAAACAAACAAACAAGCAGTGCCTACAAACGAGCAAGGGGTGTTATAATAATAGTATCCACTCCAAGCGCTTTACATCATGGTGCTATTATCCCTGCTTTATAGACAAGAATACAGAGGCTCAGAGAGTTTCAGCTCCTAGGCTGAAGTCCCTGAGCCAGGAAGTAGCAGAGCCCATATTTGAACTCAGGTTTGTGTGAGGATAGAGTTATTTACCCAAGTCTACATAGCTCCACTGCCTTAACAGGCTTGTATTATTTCAGGGGTGCTAGGGGAGGCCCCCAACCCAAGAAATGCTGGGAGAACAACTAGAACGCTGATATTAAAATCCCACCCTTAGAAATTCCTGCCCCTGACTGAAACCTGTAAAACTTAATTTTCTAAGTATAGGTTACACTGTTTCTGGGGACGGGGGAGGCAGGCCTGGAGTAAGTGGAGAAAGGGAAATCAAGAGGCTGGGACCCAGCACGGAGGTGTGGATAAAGACCACAGCAACATGAGGCTGGAGGGAATTGAGGACCAACACCCTTCTTCTCCTTCAGATGCCCTGGCAACTAAAATCTGGGAGCCAATGGGAGGCAAAGCTCCTCAATAGGCTGTGCTGACACCAGTGCTGCTTGGGAATCAGGTTTGGGAAGGATGGAGGAAGCAGATGGGCTCAGTCTTCCTTAAACCTGAAGGCTCTGTGAGGACCTCACTCACTCAAGACGCTGGCTTTCGGCCCCCCAACATCTCAGCAGAACTCCAAGAAGTGTAACATTCATTTGGCTTCCAATGAATGCAAGCAAAATAGAGTTTCAGGACTATGGCAAAAAAAAGTCTGCTGGTGAAAAAGAGAACATTCTACATAGAGAATCTGAGAACAGGGGAGGAGGCAGAAGTGGGAGCCAGGTTGAGGCAGGAGAAAAGACAAGAAGAATGACTGACAAATTAACGGGGTGACCAGAAAGGTTTTTGGGGGGTGTGTGTGTGTGTGCGCGCGTGTGTGTGTGTGTTTCTACCCATTGCAGGAAAAGAATGCATTTATTTGGTGAAAAATGCTTACTGGGTGTATACTCAAATGCTACACTAGAGCTTATACATACAGAGTTTATGGCTAGTATGTTACACTGGCCCTACCTCCTGACCTTTGCATGTTTTGGGTCCTCTGCCTGAAATGCCTTTTACATTCTTTACCTGTCTACTCAAACTCACCCTTTAAGACTCAGCTCAGAGATGGTCCTTTCCAGGAAGCTTCCTGTGATTCCTCCTGTTCTCTCTCTTAAATTCCTACCCAAGTATGGATTATACTGCTGAGTATAAGATCTTTGCCTTTAATACACTGACCTGAAGTAGTCCATGTCTATGACTGTATTCCTGGCTAAACTGACATTTCTTGAGGATCGTGTCTTATCCATCTTTGTACCCCTGGTACCTGACACTTAGTAGAAGCTTAGTAAATATTCGTTGCAATCATTGTGTTGATTCTCCATACCCCACTCTCCATACCACTGACTAATCACAGGCATTTAATGAGAGACAACTCACATAGGATAAAGAACATAGTCTGGGCATCAGACCTGAGTTCCAGCCCTGGTCCTACCACTTTCTAGATCTGTAGCCTTGGGTAAGTTACTCAACTTCTCTGGTCTTTGGTTTCCTCATTTGTAAAATGGAGCTAAACTCCCCCACCTTGCAGGGCTGTTGTTAGGATTTGATGAACCAGTTTAATCCCTGACACAGTTCCTGGCACATAGTGGATGCCCAGTAACTTAGTTGCCATTCCCTTTAGTGATAAATTGTAAAAGATCAGGCAAGTGTTGGCAGGGCTAGGCAATTAATTGCCTGGCCTTGGTGAGGAATAAAGTCTACTGCCCTCTAGGGGCTGCATGAGTAACCTGGGCCTCGCTGGCATCGTGTGCTCTGCTCCCAGGAGGAGTCCTTACTGGTCCATGAAGGGGAAGTGCGGAATCTGTCCTAGGACACAACCCACCCCTACACAACTACCTCCTTCTGGGGCTGGCATCACACTCAGCTGGGCTAGAGAGGCAGCTTTTGGTAAAAAGAACCTCAAAGTGGCAAGACACTGAGATGGCCTTGCATAACAGGATATAGGAGATGACCCCTATGCTGTGAACACATCTGTCTGTTCCCTCCTCTCCTGAAACACAGCCATTCTAAGGCCTCTCCATCTTGAGACAGGAAAAATGACCACAACACTGAAAACTGGATGAAAAGGAATGGCTGAAACCAGCTTAAAGGCCAAAGAAGGGAAATGGTCAGGTGAGGGAGAACAAGTAGAAGAATTTAGAGGATTCAGGGACCTGTAGGGGTTGTGTGATTAGAAAGTCCCTGCAGAAGAAAGAGGTCCCTTGAGGGAGCAAGTGAGGAGAAGTCCTTCAACTGGTGGTTTAGTTAGAATCTGTTCCAGGTGCTGTGCCAAAGGTGAGCTCCAAGGGATCACTGAGTTCAGCTCCAGACCAAAGGAAAGAATAGATCAGATGTTATGGATTCAATGTTAGTTATCAGTGAAGCATCGTCAGTAATGGGCTGTGCCTTCCTGCGCTTCTGATGTTAAAAGCAAAGTCAAGACATTTGGCAGAGACTGCTAACTGTTCTCTGATACCTCCTCTGTCCTTTCTGAGCTATAGGCTGCTCTCATATTTCAGCTAAATGTGTGGCTGCCCAGAACAAAGACTGTGTTTTCCAAACTCAGTTACAGCTAAGCTTGGCTGTAAGGTTAAGTTCTGGTCCATAAGATGAATGCAGAAACAGGTGTGCAACTTCCAGGAAATGTTCTTAAAGGTAGGAAGCATGCCTTCCTCCTTCCAGCTGGCTTGGAATGCAGATGTGATGTCAGGGGCTGGAGCAGCTATATAGAACTGTGAGGTAGGATCATTAAGAGTTAGAAGGATTCATGGTATTTCAAGACTGTGGGGTTGTCATCTCAGCTGGCAAAACCTACCATGAAAGGGAAATAAACTTCTACCTCTTGCTTTGAATTTTCTGTCACTCACAGGCAAGCCTATTCTTAACTGATACAAAGAGCTCCATAATAGTTTCAAGAGCCCCAAACTTCCATTTTTCTGGAAGAAAGCCATGTAGACTAATGATGTTGAGTAACAACTATTGAGTGCTTACTCTGTCTCAGTCATTGTCCTAAGCACTTTAATGTATTAGTTCATTTAATCCTCATCATAATCCCATGAAATAGGTGCTTTATAATCCTTGTTTTATAGATGAAGAAACAGGCAGGAGGCATATTAACTAGCTTGCTCAAGTTCACATAGTACGTAGTAGAACTGGTATCTAAACCCAGATCACCAGGTTTTAAACCCAGACTCCTAACCACCGCACTAACAAAAATACAATCATATCAGAATTCCAGATCAAATTAGTTTTGGTTGTTCTCTGTCTTGTTTTCTATCACCCACAGTTGTTTTGTCTTTTATTATTTTCAAAATGAGGGAATAAATGCATTTTTATTATAACAGCTTGGGAGAAACGTTTTTGAAATGATGCCCATAATGATAATGGGACAGTGGGGGCAGACTGATAAAAAGAAGTCCTTTTATCAATTGGGTACACATACTCTAAATTGGTGGTCACCAAATTATCTATATGGCATGCCCCTGCCAGCATAACATTTTGGGGCACACACACACAATTATTGAAGTGTGTGTGTGTGCCTGCACGTGCGTGTGCACACGTGTGAAATTCACATGTATTGCTGTAGAAATAGACTCTTGTGGTGGACACTGTGGCGCTCTGTCTAGACCCTCCCTTTAGAGTTAATGCCACCACCTCCCAACAGCTGGAAATATTTGTTGCCAAAGCCTCACAACTACATTCCTGATTGGAAACTGCCCTTGGCTATAACAAACAGCTCACACAAGGCCATGTCCTCCCAGATGGTGGCTTCTAGCCAGTGACTGTCTGATGGAGATAAAAAGACCCCACTCCATTGCCTCAATGCAAGACCATTCTCAAAGGCTATCACAGCCCCGGAGCTCCCTGTAGGGTTTGTTGAAACCTCTGTTGCATGTGCATTTTAGGTCAGCTTTCCCCTATGCCCAGTCCTGCCCTCCTCACTTCCATAGAGTGGAAAGTTGATACAGTCCCAAGTGTACCAACTGGGACTACTCCCCAACAAACCTGCGTGCAACTCTATGTTTCAGAGTCTGCTTCTACAGACCCAATTTGGAGATTATAAAACATACTCCCAAATAAAAATTCAAACAAGGATGACATTAAAATAAATATAACAAGATCTAATATTTTGTATTTATATCCCAGTAGTTGTCTTGTACACCTTTGGGTTGTGCCTACCTGCTTTGGAGCTGATTCCCAAAGATAATTTTGAACATAGGTCACATCAATCCCAGCCCTGAGGTGGGAGGTAGAGGCCAAAGAGGAGGACCACACAAAAGAGGAAGAAGAAAAGAGAGCCCTTTTATCCTTCCCACCTAGACAAGTTTACATTCTCCAAGCATGGGTGTCCACAGCCCCATTTCCTTTCCCTTTGAAGCATTCATCACTCATTTGATGACTGTCTTTCCAAAAGATCGAAGCTCAATGAGGTCAAGACTTATGTCCATCTTGTGCATGACTGTGCAATTAATATCCAACAGTTCCTGGCATAAAATAAGTGCCTCAATAAATATTTGCTGACAGAGGGGAGAGGAAGTTTATCCAGATGTGTTCACCCTTCACTCTCAGCTTCCAGTGGTACACACAGGCTGACCCTTTCCCCACTATTTCAGTCCAGCAGGTCATAGAGGTTGCCCTGAATCTGGTGGGCCCTCCAAAGAGGACATAGAAGGAAGATTCATTGATTGTTTCAATTGTTTGTTGAGAACCTACTGTGCATCAAGCAACCTGCTCTGCTCTGGGGATCCAATGCTGATCACAGACACAGACACTTTATCACAGACACAGATACAGGATTGGCAGGAGTCCCCAATCTTGTGCAGCTTTGAGTGTGGGGGTAGCTACTCATCACACAGAGCACAGAAATACAATGGGGGACAAACTAAGATAAGTACCCTAAAGGGAAGAAGGGGTATGCCCTGAAAAATGGCATAGTCTGGTGTGCATTTGGGTGGTGATGGTGGTGGTGTTGGGGTGAGGATGGCAGGAGAATGCCCTCTGAGCCAGCTTCCCCCGGAGAGAAAGTGATCCTTGAGTTTCAGCTGGTGGATTTGCTTAGCTGGAGCAGGATTTCTCAACCTCACCCCTAATTAATGCTTTGGGCTGGATCATTCTTTGAAGACAGGGGAGGCTGTCATGTGCATTGTAGAATCTTGAGCAGCAGCCTTGACCTCCACCCACTAGATGCCAGTAGCACCACCCCCGAGCCCCAGTTGTGTCAAAATGCCTGCAGACATTGCCAGATGTCCCTGCAGGGCAACATCACCCCCAGTGGAGACTCACTGAACTGGGAGAAAAGGCTGGGAAATGGAGAAGGGTGGGAAGGGGAGAGGTATACAAGGAGAAAGGAGAAGCATTGCAAAGGTCATGGGGTCAGCTGCACTACTGGAGGCTGGAAACGGCCAGAGTAGGGGCTGGCAGTGCACTCTGAGAGGCAGACAGGGCCAGACCCTGCAGGCTGAGAAAGAAGGAAGTGAATTGTCTGCTCCTTGGTAAAGAAAACAGAAACATTTGGAAAGAGGGTGGGAACCTACAGGACTATGACAGGATCTCATAACTCTAATCGTTGGAATCCAAAAATTAAGAAATAAGCCTCCATAAATCCAGAACCCTGAGATAATATTAGTGGAACTTGGTTAGCACATGTAGCCCATCCAGCCCGCTCCCAGGGCTGACAGGGGATGATAGATGAACCTGAGTGGGGTGCAAGGACATGCCAAAGGTGCTGTTGAATAAATCAGCTGACACTCCCCTGAATTTGCATTGTTAATGGCAGGACCTAAACCTGGTGTTGCTGCAGAGACTTGTCCCGCTGCTGCCTTCCATCTGAAACGTCCCAAGTGAGTTGGCTAAGGGCAGCAGGGTGTTGAGTGATTAGGTCTGAAACACATTTTATTTTTTGAGACAGGGTCTCATTCTGTCGCCCAGGCTGAAGTGCAGTAGTGGGACCACAGCTCACTGCAGCCTTGATCTTTCAGACTCAAGCAATTCTCCCATCTCAGCCTGCGTAGTAGCTAGGACTACAAGTGTGCGCCACTTGCCTGGCTAATTTTTAAATTTTCTTTAGAGATTGGGTCTTGCTATGCTGCTAGGACTGGTCTCAAACTCCTGGGCTCAAGCGATCCTCCTATTTCAACCTCCGAAAGTGCTGGGATTGCAAGTGTCAGCCACTGTGCCTGGCCTGAAATACATTTTAGAATCAGCCTGGAACTGGAAGTTGGGTAAAATGTGCAAAAGATCTGGCAGGTGTTGTGCAGGCTTGCTGTCCTAATGAGCACCTCACAGCCTGAGTCACAGGGTCCCTAAGGCAGAATTGTCCTGGAATGGGACAATAGGGTCTCCCCGCTGGCCATTGAGCTCCCAGACATTCCATCATGAATTCTTTGCCAAACGGTGGTAACTTCCAGTAACTGTTACCCTCTTTGGATCTCGGTTTGCTCCAAAACATGTTAAAGTAAGTCTTTTCTTTGGCAGGAAGTGGGGAATACTGAATAACAGAATCATCCAGGGAGTTTTTTTATTGTACACCCCAAGTCCCATCCACTGCTAAATTTCCCACATGCTCTTGAAGCACATGGGAAGGGCTGTGTTCTTCAGGATCAATGTTGCTGATTTTTCCTCTTGTCTCAAGTCCAATATAGTTTGAAAGGACACTGTCCCTACACTTGCCTTTATTAAAAATTTTGGTATTTTTGTGCTCATGATTTGTTTTGCATTTGTTTTGTTGCTGTTTTTCTTGTTTGACATGGGGTCTCACTCTGTTGCCTAGGCTTCAGCACAGTGGTGCAATCATAGCTTACCATAGCCTCAAACTCCTGGGCTCAAGTGATACTCCTGCCTCAGCCTCTTCAGCAGCTGGAACTACAGGAGCATGCCACTGCACTCAGCTATTTTTTTTTCCTATTTTTTGTAGGGACAGGGTCTCATTTTATTGCCCAGACTGGTGCATTAGTTTTGATCTCGTAAGATATTGCATTAAAATATTATTTATCTTGATGACTGAGCTTTTCAGTGCACCTTAAATTATTTTATTTTAAATTGTTGTAAAATATTCCTAATATAAAATTTGCCATCCTAATCACTTTTAAATGTACAGTTCTTGGGCTAGGCGTGGTGGCTCATGCCTGTAATCCCAGCACTTTGGGAGGCCAAGGCGGGTAGATCACGAGGTCAGGAGTTCAAGACCAGCCTGGCTAACATGGTGAAACCCCTTCTCTACTAGAAATACAAAAAATTAGCTGGGCATGGTGGCAGATGCCTGTAATCCCAGCTACTTGGGAGGCTGAGGCAGGAGAATCACTTGAACCCAAGAGGTGGAGGTTGTAGTGAGCAGAGATCACGCCATTGCATCCAGCCTGGGCAAAAGAGCAAGACTCCGTCTCAAAAGAAAAAAACACAAAAGTACAGCTTTTGGCAGTAAGTATGTCCCCACTGTTGTGCACACATCACCACCATCCATCTCTAGAACTCTTTATCTTCCCAAACTGAAACTCTGTGCCCATTAAACAATAACTCTCCATTTCCCCCCCTCTTAAGTCCCTGGAAACCACCATTCTCCTTTCTGTCTCTATGAATTTGATAACTTTAGGTGCCTTATTTAAGTGAAATCATACAATATTTGTCTTTTTGTGATGGGCTTGTTTCACTTAGCGTAGTATCTTCAAGCTTCATCCATGTTGTAGCATGTGTCAGAATTTCCTTTCAAAGGCTGAATTGATAAATAACATGTGTATCCATATATGGAATGTATGTGTATACATATATGGTAGCTATGTATGTATGTACATTTAAATATTCCATATATGTATTTACATTTTATTTATCCATTTATGTGCTAAGAAACACTTGAGTTGCTTACATCTTCTGATTCCTATGAATGATGCTACCATGAACATTGGTGTAAAAATATCTGAGAGCTTACTTTAAATTCTTTTTGGTATATATACAGATATGGAATTGCTAAATTATATGGTTATTCTATTTTTAATTTTTTGAGGAATAGCTATACTGTGTTTCATAGCGGCTGAACCATTGTACATTCCTATCAACAGTTGTGAAGGAGTTCCAGTTTCTTTGCATCTCAAATGCTGTTATCTTCTATTTTGTTTTTTAAAAGATAGCAGCCATCAGCCCAAATGTCCATCAATGATAGACTGGATAAAGAAAACGTGGTACATATACACCATGAAATACTATACAGCCATGAAAAGGAATGAGATCATGTCCTTTGCAGGGACATGGATGGAGCTGGAAGCCATTATCCTCAACAAACTAACACAGGAACAGAAAACAAAACACCACATGTTCTCGCTTATAAATGGGAGCTGAACAATGAGAACACATGGATACAGGGAGGGGAACAACACACACTGGGGCCTCCCAGGGTGGCAGAGGGGAAGGAGAGCATCAGGATATACAGCTAATTCATGCGGGGCTTAATACCTAGGTGATGGGTTGATAGGTGCAGCAAACCACTACGACACACCTTTCCCTATGTAATAAACCTGCACGTCCTGCGTATATATTGCTAAACAGTCGTGACCTCCAGTAAGTAAAAGTTAACCTCTTTGGATCTCAGTTTGCCCCAAAACATATTAAAGCAAGTCTTTTCTTTGGCAGGGGCTGGGGAATTAAAAAAAAAAAAAAAAAAAAAAAAAAAATTTAAAAAAAAAAAAAAAAAAAAAAAAAAAAAAAAAAACCTTAAAATAAAATTAAGTTTAAAAAATAGTAGCCATCTTAATAGGTGTGAGATGGTAAATGCCCCCTTACATTTTATAGCCAAGGAGGGGAGGGTCTCACTTGACTCACTGCAGTTCCAGCTCTGCCCCTTAGGTATAAGTCATCACCCAGCTGAGCCTCTGATCCTGACAGACAAGTTTTTACATCCCTCGCTTGGGCTGATATAGGAAAAAATACTGTGCATTTGGATTACAAGCTTGGCTCTACCACTTACTAGCTGTGTGAGTCTGGGCCAAATATTTAACCTGCCTGTGTTTAAGTTTCCTTACCCACAAATGGAGAATAATTTTATTTACCTGATAAAATTGTTGTGAGGAGTAAATGGATTAATATATATAAAGCTCTTAGAAATAGTAAGCACCACATCTGTTTAAGTGATAGCTGCTATTATCATAGATCTCACCCGCTATGTAGTTGTTTTTATTTTTTTAAATAAACATATTATTTTGGAATAATTTTGATTTATTAAAAATTGCAAAAATAGTACAATAAGTTCCCATATACCTTTAACTCGACTTCGTCTAATATTAGTATCTTATACAAGTGTGGTGCATTTGTCAAAACTAAGAAATTAACATTGGAACAGTTACTATTATCTAAACTATAGGTTTTATTCACACTTCATTGGTTGTTTCACTGTTATTTTTCTGTTCCAGGATCCAAACCACATTGCACATAGGGTGTAGCTGTTGTTTTTTTTTTTTTTTTTTTTTTTTTGCTTGTTTTTCTTTCTGTTTGTGTTTGCTATTTTCCTGAAGAGTGGTTTTAGAAGCCAGACTTTGAAGGCCCTCAGATGCAGCATGGTTCTCTATTCTGCCACAATCTTTTGCCATCCCCTCTTGCTGTGAGGCTGTTTCACATGTCTACAGTTACCTGCCTGCCCCTGGAGACCTGTGAATCTATAATCCCCTGGATTAGTTGATGGCTCAATGCTTTCCCTCTGAGAGACTGTAATTTGATGATTCTGAGTCTCCAAAAATTCTTTATTAAAATTCAAACACTCTCAGGTATCTAGTCCATGTAAGCAAATCCACAGCTACTTATCTTAGTAGCAAATTGTTGATGGTGAAGAAGGTCTCACAGGAATAGCTGGTGAAGAAGTGCCTGGAGGTGAGAAGTTAACAGGGGGATGGAGAGATGCTTGCTAAGGAAGGCTGCCAGGCATTGATGCTAGACTTATCTATCTCACGTTTTGGAGCGGGCCCTGCTTGAGATAGGCCTTGACTCATCCCGCTCAGCTCTGTGACCCCATACCCAAAAGTGCTCCCTGGTTCCATGGGTCTGTGAGCAAAATGGTCCCACCATGCTGTTGGTCATGGATCATTCCCAGTCACTGCCTCCCCACTTCCTGGAACATGGGAAACTCAAATTTTTGGTGGTGAATGGGAAAAAAAGGCTAGAAAAAAACCCAGCCCTAAACAATTTATTAAGGACTTTCTCTCTGCCCAGGACAATGCAAAGTGCTTAGCAGGGATTTGGAGGTGAAGACCTGATATCTAAATGACAGCAGCAGGGGTCTTTTCAATCTTGTGTTTGACTTAGATCAATAAGCTATGAGCCATCGAAGTTTACTTTCTTCTCCATATCTTTACATATCTGGGTTTGTACATCTAGAACTACATGTCAGAGTGGCTTCTCTTATATCTGAATATGTGTAGAAGTCCACTATTGACCAATAGTATGAATGATGAGAAAAAGATGAGAGGGCCGATTTTTTAAAAATGTGAATGTGCCCCTAACTTAGATTCTTGCTATTGCTTATGAGTGAAACTTACAAGCTGCCTCCAACGTGAGCCACATAATTTCTCCCTGCCCTCACCCTAGTTCCTTTCTTGGTGCAATAGCAGTTAGGTAATAGAATGGGTCACAGAGACATCATTTTGAGTACTGGCTCCCCTGCTAACTGGCAGTGTGATCTGGGACAAGTTACCCAGCCTCTTGGCGCCTCACCTTCACCTGCAAAATGGGGATAATTGTTGCACCTGCCTCCTGGGGTTCCTGTGAGGTTAAATAAAAGGCAGACGAGGTAAAGCATACCAAGAGCTAAGCGCAATACCTGGCGTGTAATGAGTTCCCCACAAGTTTAGCTCTTGTTATTTAGAATATCCAGGGAAAGGCAGCACAATCATTTCCTAAATAGCAGCCAACATAAAAGCAAGGGAAGAGAACAAGTGAGAATGAAAAGGAGCGTTCTTGTGGAGTAGGGGACATCTATGTGGGCTCAGCAGCTTTCACACAGAACACCTTGCTACTTCTGACAAGAACCGTGTGACTGTCTCCATCTGCCTAATGAGGAAAGTTAAACTCAGAGAGCCCAAATGATGCGCCAGCAACCACACAGCAAAGATGCGAGCTGGCCTTGAAATACCGGAGTGGCGTAGTTAGGAGCACTAATGCTGGTGTCAAGAAGCCTGGAATCCATCCCTGCCTGCCTGCCACCTTGGACCAGCTATGTGACGGGAGAGACATCTGTTAAGTTCTGTGTCTCGGTTGCCTCATGTGTGACTGTACCCAGTTTGTGGTACTTTGTTATGGCAGCCCTAGGGAATGAATATCACACAAGGGGATAATAATAGTACCCCACAGGGTTATTGTGGAGATGAAATGAATGCGTGTGAGTGTGTGTGTTGTGTGTGACACACAGTAGTTACCAGTAGTCTTTATAAGCGTGTGAGAAAAAAAAAAAAAAACCTTAGAAATTCAGACCCTCTGAGTCTAATCTACTCTTTGAATACAGAACTAAAAGAAATACCCATCTTTTACCCCTTTCACAGAGGAGAAAACTAAGCCTTAGAATATAGAAGGTTTTTTGTTTCAGTTTAGGAAACTAAATTAGGGGGAGGAGTTGTGTGTGTGTGTGTGTGTGTGTGTGTGTGTGTGTGTGTGTGTGTTTTAAGCACCTGAAATAAAAACACAAAGAGAACAGCAACGCCAGATGGAATAGAAGCTAGATGGAGGATCCGCAAACATGCGGAGGCTGAGAAGGTTAACAAAACAGTGATGTCATTTCTGACAGATAACCGGAAAGAATGGAGGTGGTGCTGTCAAGTGTCTCGGAGGCCTCCCGGCAGCCTGCCCAGTGCCAACAGCAGCCTGGCCTAGCGCGCAGTCATGTATCTCCATGTGCCTTCAAACCCAGCTCACCCACTTCTGGGGAATTCCGATCCAGCCCCTTGAGGGAGATAAACTGTGTGCCCCTTTCTTTCCAACTGACTCCCCATTCAGTCCCCAGTCTCAACCACCCCACCCCTGTGCAGACTGACCAAGAAGGAGCTGTCTACAATGAGAATGCCTTTCCTGAAAGCGGAGGGCCGGCTTTAGGTAAGCTGTCACAAACCTTGGTCTGTCTTTCTGCTTCCATTGCTGGCCAGGTGGTTCTGTTTGGCCTGAGCTGGTACATAGTAAGTAACCCTGGGGAATGGCTCCATGTCAGATGGTGGGAGGAAAAGACAGAGGGGAATGCACAGGCAGGAGAAGCTGCGAGGGATGGAGAGACAGGGGAGCCCCAAGGGTTGTTATTTTTGGCCCCTTCCAATGCTTTCCCTGCCTTGTGAAGACGTCTATGTCTAACCCACATGTAGTACATCCCCCAACCCCGCCCCAGCTTCTGCTTTACATTCCCCTCCCGTGAAAATATGAGGTCACCTGCTGTGCTCTTTTCTGTGTATCTGAGTATAGCTGGCAGGTCATTTGATATCTTGTCTCCCTCTCCTGCAGGTGACCTCTGAATGGCCTCAGGTTGGGGGCTGACTCTACAGAGGCTTGTGGGCAGAGTGTGCAGCTTCTACCTGCCGTGGGTGGAGAGCAGCTCCAGCTCACCTTTGCAGGTCCTGAACCAGATTTTCCCAGCTGCTCCTCACTTTGTCTTACTTCATGCCTCGCAAGAAAGGCAGCTCATGAAATCTTTATGCTTTGGTGGAATGTTGCTTGCGGAGACATTCATAGAGCAGCAAAACAGTCTTTTTTGGATGAAACTGTGACCTACTTCAGGGTTCTGGAAAACAATCTCTTACCTTCATGAATGCTGAGAACATACAGTATAGACAAGAAAGTGCAGTAGATCAGAATGAGTAATAATCTTTTGAGGAAAAATTTGGGAGACCTGCTTTATTTTTTATTTAAAAAAATCAAGTTACGTTACGAGTGGCAAAATTCACCCTAAATTCACACTAAGAAGTGTAGTTTCATGACTTTTCACAAATACACGCATACATGGGACCATCATCACAATTAAGATAGAGTAGTATGGTTCCGGCTCCAAAAAGTTCTCTTGTGCTCCTGTCATGGGTAGAATTACGTCCCCCAAAACTCCTATGTTAAAGTCCTAACTTCTACTACCTCAGAATATCACCTTGTTTGGAAATAAGGTTTTTACAGAGGTAATAATCAAGTTAAAATGAGGTCATTAAGGTAAGCCCTAACCCAAAATGACTGATGCTCTTATAAAAAGGGACATTTGGACACAGACACATACAAGGGGAACAGGATGTGAACATGGAGGCAGCCATCTTCATGGCTGGAGATAATTCGAAGAGACACCAAGGATAGGAGGCTGGACAGATCCTCCCCTTGCAGCTCTCAGAAGGAGCCAACTCTGCCAACATCTTGACTTTAGACTGCCAGGCTTCAGGACTCTGGGACAATACATTTCTGTTGCTGAAGTCACAGTTTGGGGTATTTTGTGATGGTGGTCCTAGGAAATGAATACAATATCTTTGTAGTCAATCACTTCCCTGGACCCTGCCCCTGGCAGCCACTGATCAGATTTTTGCCCCTATAGTTTTGCTTTTCCCAGAACGTTATATAAATGGAATCACACACATACTGTGTGCAGCCTTTTGAATCTAGCTCCTTCATTCAGCACAAAGCTTTTGAGATTGATCCATTTTTTTTTTCTTTTTCATCCCTTTTTAAAATTGCTAAGCAGTATTTCACTGTATGGATGCACAGTTTATCTACCCACTAGTTGAAGGACACTTGTATTATTTCCAGGATTCGGTGGCTGTGACTAAAGCATCTATAGCTGTTCACATATCAACTTTTTTGTGTGTGAATGTAAGTTTTCACTTCTCTTGCATAAATATTTAGGGGATTTCCTGGTTCATATGATAAGCAGGTTTAAATTGGTAAGAAACTACCAAATCATTTCCAAGTGGTTGTTCCATTTTTGCATTCCCATCAACAGTATGTGAAAATTTAAGTGCTTCACATCCTCATTGTACTTCATATTATTTGCTTTTTGGTTTTGTCAACCTGCTAGGTATACACAGGTATTTCATTTTGTTTTTAATTTGCATTTTCTTAATAACTAAAGATGTCGAACATCTTTTCATATAGTTATTTGGCATCCATATAACTTCTCTTGTGAGGTATCGATTTAAACCTTTTCCTTATTTCTAATTGGGTTGTTTTCTTATTATTCGGTTTAGACAGGATAAACATCCTTTATCAAATGTATATTTGGTAAATACTTTCTACCAATCCATGTCTTATCTTTCTATTTTCCCAACAGTATCTTTTGAAAAGCTGATGTTTTAAATGTTGATGTAGTCATTTATCGATTTCTTTTCTTTGATGGATAATGCTTTTGTTGCCATATTTTAAAAAATCTTTCCCTAACCCAAGGCGACAAAGATTTTCAGAACATCTGCTTTTCATCCTGACTCAGGGACTGATTCTGCTGCTAGACAAGTAATTTATCCTTTCTCAGCCTTAGTTTACCCCTCTGTGAAATGTGAAGATTGAAGTAGATCAGTGTGTTTCAAATTTTTTGAAAGCAAAGAACCTACTTTTAACCGAGATCATACATGGTGCCCCAGGATATAAAACAAACGTTAAGTGTACCTGGGGTCCTGACCTCCTGCAGTCTCTTGAACTGTGGTTCCCTACCTTTCATATTATATAAATCACCTGAAGACCTTGTGAAGGTTTGATTCATAGGTCTGGGATAAGGCTGAGGTTCCGCAGTTTTAACAAATTATCAAGTTCTAGGTGATGCCTACTGCTGGTCCAGGGACCTCACTTTGAGTGGCAAAGCCCCAGAGTACTTTCAAAGCCACAGGAGGAAGTCTGCTTTTGTCGACATAAGACTTGGGAGTTTTACAACGTGTTTCTTCCAAGAAGAGCAAAGTTCTTCCATATCAGTAATTCTCTTTTCCTCCCTACTGTCTATCCTACTATTATCCAAGTCACTGAGAGGTACACTGAGCCCAGGTTTGAGCCAAGTTCAGTGAACCTAGCAGAATCAAGTAGAGAAGAATACTACCAGCAGCTGGGGACTAGCACCACTGTGAACTGTATGGTAACGTCATCGTAACATTAAGAACTTCTGTTGCATCAGAAACAAGGGAAAGGGCAAAGGAAGTTTTTGGCTGTAACTAGAAAGTCTGAGTTCACGTTAATGTCAGGTATAGTCAGTTCTAGGTGTTCAGATGATATCATTAGGAATATGGCTCTCTGAAAGTTTTAGTTCGTGCTTCTCTGAATTGGTTTCACTTCCAGGCAGACTCTTGACATGCCAGGGTAAAAAGTCCATTCAGTGGTCTAAGCCTGCATTCCACCAGCTTAGCACCATTAACAGAAAGCTCTTTTTTTTTCTCCCCCCCAATAGTTTCTACAAAATCCCTACATTTGAGTTTCATTGACTTAGCTCAGGCCAAATGGCCATTCATGTAACAATGACTTCAGCCAGTGGGACTGTGGGATGCAGTGATTTGATGGTCTAGGCCTATATGATGCCTGGATCCTGGGGGTGAAGTCAGCTTCACCTGAACTGCATGCACTTAAAGTATGGAAGAAAAATTTCTCGAAAGAAAGGGGAATGCTGTTTGCTTAGTGGGCAAACAACAGAGTCCACTACAGCCATTATGATTTTTATGTGTATGAAAGGCTATGTCTTTGTTGCTATTCTTATTTATTTATTAAGAGGAAAGGGGAAACAAGAGGTAACTCAGGCCACCAGGAAACACTCTCCTTGTGCCTTTGATGCCACAATTCTTTCTTAGCACTCAACTTATTTTCCTTCTCCCATTTTCAGTGCAGCTCGCTCACCTCCAACACCCAAGATTTTCATGCCACCTGTCCCAATCAGATAAATGTATTTGCATTTCAATGCTGGAGACATATATTACTACCCATCCCAGCGTTTTTTGGACTTTAAGTGAGAATTGCAACAGAGGACAACGCTTGACACAAAGCAATTGTGAAACTAAAGATGGAATTTCCAGTATTAGGGTGTTTTGTTTTGTTTTGTTTTGTTTGGAGAAGAGGGTCTCTGTGGTTCTGCCAAATCATGCAACTGGTTTCACTGACCCAGGAACATGACCAAGGTCATAGCCTTGTAGCCCTAGAGCAATCCCTGGCTGAAGGTGGCAATAAAAACAGGTGTAGTCACAGCTGGGCTGATTAAAGGCAATGTCAAGACTGTCTCGGGAGGAACCTCTAAATAGAAGTGCAGGTGGCAAACCTTGCTTAATTATCAACGTGAAAAGCCTGTAAATTGAGACCTCAGGAGGGGAACATTCTTGCTTTGTTTCTGGCAGACAGAAAAGGTTGGCTGGGGCCTGATAGCCATCAACTTCAGTCATTCAGGTGGTTAGGAACACCCCCCGACTGTAGGCCTGTAGGCAGGCCTACACAACGCCCCAGCGGGAGTAGGATGTCTCTGGCTACAAAAGAACCAGTTCTGGCTGGAGATAAGCAAGTTTCTTGTGGGATTTAGTTGATGCTCTGTAATGTCAGGTTAGGCTGATAGGGTATTTTATTGAATGACACAAATTCCAGCTTCAGTAACAGTACCTCAGTGTCGATGTGAATGTAAATAGATTGTCTTATAAAGTGAGAAAATATGTGCACAGTATCGTCCCTCTGGTGAACCTCTGCCCTCCTGAGCATATGAGCTATGAGACCACACTTGGCGCCTGTAGGCACCTCTCACTCCTTTATCCGGCACACACAATGACCTCCTTTATATGCTGCCTGCCAGGCTGCATGGGAAGGGCCCTTGGTGTGCGCAGTTTGACTACAGTAATACTGTACATGGTAATCATTAACCTGAAATGGCATTTACGATGATGAGATGGTGCTGTGTGCTGCTCTCCTTCATCCCTCCAGCAAACACAATGTACTGACTCTAAAACAGGTACGACCAGTTGCTGCCAGGTCCTCAAAGACACAGTGTTCTACTGTGGAATTAGCCATACATAATGGGCCCATTGAATCAGGCAGCAGGCACTTTCCTCTCTGGGCTGTGCAGATAGAGGAGTTGGGCCTAGATGCCAGGGACTGGTGGGTAGGTTTGGGTTTCTAAATGGGCTTTGTTCACTCACTGGAAGAGAAAACTCCAAAGCTGAGCACAAAACCCAGAAACTGAGCTTAAAACTTCCAACGGATTCCCTCAATGGGAGTCAGGGGCCGAGTAATACCTTTGGTGACTTTATAACGAAAACAAGGTTTCTCACCTGAGGGCCTTTCTGCATAATGGCTTGGTTAGTCAGCGACAAGTCAGGCTTTAAGAGTAGCTGGGGTTGAGGTGACGGAAAAGGCACGAGGAATTAGGTAGTTTATTCAAAAGCGCACAGCCAGTGTACCCTGGGACTGGAAGCAAGACAGTTCTCCTGATTCTTGTATTTTGGCCTCTTTGGAGGCCCAAGGAATTACCTTTGCTTGGGAAGTTTGGTTCCAAGCAAGGCTCCTTCCTTACACTAGGAGTCTAGGCATTGTTGTTCCTTCCTTGTGCGCCTAACAGTTACTTGGATGGAGGAGGAGAAGCAGTGGCTATGGCAAACTTGGAATAGGAGAACGTGGGTCCTAGTCTGAGCCCAGCGACCTCTAACTGTGTGATGGCAGGTAGAATCTTTCATGTCTTTGAACCTCAGTTTTCTTATCTCCCTGAAGAGAAAGCCAGAAAAGATGATCGCCAGGGTCAGCCACAGCACTCACATTCTGTAGATAGCATTCCAGTGACAGCAGGAGATCTCCGACCAGAAGCTGCTGAGAATGCATCATGGGAAGGGTGGGGTGGGGGTGAAGATGCCAGAAAGGAAAAGGAAGCACTCGAAAAGCACTCCACTAATTTGGGGCTTTTACCTTCTTCCCAGTGTCTAATGAGAGCCCTTCTGAAAAATGGTTAAGTGCTAATCAGGATCTTGGAGTTTGTTTTATTTAACGCTTTTCTTTTTCAGACCCTGGATTTTCAGACCCGAGTGACTTGCCCATGGCCACAGGAAGAACTGGTGGCAGATCTGCCTCCTATCTGTAGCTCTTTCCACTGCTCACATGGCCACTTGTATTCAGTAGCTGATGACTAGACCAGTTCTCAATTGGTAGCAGCATAGCAAATACAGATTCCTGTGGACATCTAGTAATGCTGTGATATGGATGATTGAGCTCCTTCTGTGCTATGCACATTACCTACATCAGCTCAGTAATTTTTAAATTCAAAGCCTATGACAGGTGTGTTTTCCTAGGTTCAATATAAATACGTGGGAAGTAGAGCTGAGAGCGTGGTTTGCCTGAAGTCACAGGTTTAAAATTTGACATCTAGAGCTAGCATCAAAGACCCTTAGGTTCAAGTCATTCATCAAGGGGGATTACCTCTAGTTTCTGCTCTTGGCTCAAACTGTGTGAGATATTAGTTCTTCTACAGCCTCCCCCATCTATATGCCTTCAGATATAGCTGAACCCAAGGTGCAGAATCTATTCACCTAACCATTGCACCATACTGCCTTGCTAGGGAGGAGTACGTGGGGGCCATGGACTCTGACTCAGAATTATAGAAATATTCCATAAAGATAGTTGCTTTTTCTTTTTCTTTCTTTTTTTTTTTTTTTTAAATAATTTCAGCATTCCTGATTAGAAAACCAGTTGGCCAATAGGGCACCCTTCTAGGGAGCTGTGGCTGTCCTTGGTACACTGGGAAAGGGTCCTGGAGACAAAACCCAGTTCTCCTCTGTGCCCTCCAGCTTCTGAGAAAGGGTTTCCCCTCCTTCCACAGTGTTTATAGGCAGGCTATACCCTGGATCTCACCAGTGGGTGACCTCCCTCACAGTGAGAGTTTGTCTAGAAGCCTCCAAAGAGGGAAAAAAAAAAATCATTGTAATCACTCTTGGGCTCCAGCTGCTAAGGCAGATAAGACAGCAGCCCCAAGATCCTGGAAACTCTTGCCTAAAGGAGATCCTGTTTCAGTGTCTTTGTGTGAAAGCTGGTGTTGAGGGGACGGGGGAAGATGGAAATGCTGGAGTGATTACTGCTTGACGATTCTTATGTAGGTGCAATTGTTACCTACACTTCAAGCACTGTTTGCTATCTTGTATGGAAGAGATTAATTCCTGAGATAACCCTCAGAATTGATAATTGGGGACTGTGCCTATTTTCCAAATGGATAGGCCAAATCCGGCCCTAGGAGACTTAGTAATTGGCATTCTGTCCCAAAACCCTGGGGTGGAGGCAGAGAAAGAAGCCAAGTTGCCTTATGTGTTGCCAAGTGCCTCCCTCACTCTGGGTATCATGACATCAGGTCATCTAATGTGCCTCCTGTGACATTCAATTCTAGGAAAAATGCCTGGCTTTGTCAAAGAGAACTAGCTAACCTCAGGAGAGAATGTACCCGGAATCACGTGGCCCCCTGTGGCAGGCCTGAGGTACAGTCCCTTCAGTTTCATGAGCAACTGACTCTAACTTAAAGTCACTGGTGCTTGTGGATCCAAAGCTCATGAAACGGTCTATCAGGTTTTTGATTTGTCTTAAACAGATTGTGCCCTCACCAAGTGCCGCTGCTAAAATGCCTCTTTTTCAGGGAAGCCTTCCCATAACCCCCCGTCAAGATGAGGTCCCCTGTGATTTTATTCCTGTGGTTCTCCCTGGCAGTCCTAATCCCAATAGTCATTTAAATAATTATTTGCCCAATTATTGGTTTAATATCAGTCACCTGTCCCAAGCTGTCAGCTGTACAGAGGAGGTTTAGTGTCTGACTGATTCATCAGGATCTAGTATAGTCCTTAGTAGCCATTCAAGAAATATTTGTGAAATAAAGAAGGAGGGGATGTAGAGACTATTATATTCACCAATGGATGAGAAAATGTTGGAACTAGACATTTCCAGGAGTGGTAAACTATCTTGTCCAAGGTTACATGGCTGGGCAAGAAGACATCTAGGACTAGCATGTAAGAGCCTCAGGTTCAAGTCATTCATCAAAGGAATTACCTTTAGTTTCTGCTCTTGGCTCAATCTATATGAGATATTAGTTCTTCTGCAGAGTCTCCCCATCCTTCTGCCTCTAGATAGAGTTGGAATCGATTCACTTTTATGCATTCCCATTTTCATAAACCACTATCATCTCTTGGCTGGAATTCAAGAGTTTCCTAAGTTTTTCAAATGCTCCCCTGCCTTGTCTTTCCCGTCTTCTAGACATGAAGATTGGAGTGAACTTTTAAAAACATGCAGCATATTGGGCCATTCCCCATCTTAAGGCCCATCATTGGTGTCCCTAATGTAATCACAGTCACTCCTTACAAAGGCCACAAGCTTTATGTCATCTGAACCTTGTCTCCTTCTCCAAATTTCTCTACACTCTTGCATTTACTAGCTACACTCCACCCATGCTGACCTTTTTTTCTTCTGTTGCTCAAACATTTTAAGTTTGCAGTTTCTTCTGCCTGGAACACTTTCTGGCAGATCTGCATGTCCGTTTCACACAATGTCACCTCCTCTGACCATCCTGTATAAAGTAGCTCTCCCATGCCCCCACACTACTCTCTGTCACATTTTTCCATTTTGGTGACTCCAAAGCGTATAACATTCTCTGAAATCATCTTCTTGTTTTCTTGTATAATATCTGTCAAATCATACCCTAATGTGACTGCCGAGATTTTGGGGGCTTTGTCTTATACACTGTTGTGTGTCCAGCACACAAACCAGCACTGCATATGTATTTATGGAACTGGTTGAACAAATTAGAGTGTGTAATGACATCTATATAATTGGAGATACTACAGTTGATTTTTTCCTGAAGGTGATGACAAAAAGCAAATGCATATAAAACCCTAGAATATATGCTTGGGCAGGGAGGGCACTTGAGTAGGTCAGCTGTTCCCCAAACTGGTCAGCATCAGAATCACTGGAAGAGTTGGTAAAAAATAGAGCTTCCTGAGAACCCCTCAGCACCTACTGGATCAGAACATCCAGGGCTGGGTCATGAAGTTGCTGACAGAGAGTGGGCCAGTTGGAAAGTCACTAAGTGATAGGATCTGACGCCAAGTACATGTTCCTGCCTTTGAATTGGTATCTGCACTTCTGGGAAATAATCTTAACCACAGAAAAGACTTTGTGTACAAAGATATTTATCTCACTTTGTTTATAGAAGTAAAAATTAAAAAAATAAAAGCCCCAAAAGAGGAGAAGTGATTAAGGAAACCGTGCATGATATCGTGGTTTGATGGACATTAAAATGAATGCTTACGAATATGTTTCTGCATGGAAAAGTAGGGTTTCTGACTTTATGCTGGAATGTAGAATGGTTTGTTGGTTATGATAATGGTTAAATGCACAACATGTACTGGGAGCTGACTACATGGATTGAAATTCTAGCTCTGACAAGTATGTGACCTTAGGCAAGCCACTAAACCTCTCCGCACTTCTGTTTTCTCACCTTGAAAATGGGGATAATTATAGCATCTGGCTGAAAGTGGTATTGTAAGCATTAACTGAGTTAATGTATGTGACATGTGAGGCCCTCTAGAAACATTAGGCGTTATTATTATATATGAGGGGGATGAGGCTAGAAGGAGTTATATTAAAAGGCTTAGCAATAATACTAAGATTGTTGGATAGGAGTAATTTTTCTTTTCTTTTCTCCAGTCTCCAAGAGGTGGTTCTATTATCTCCATAATATATTAAGTATAATGACAATCAAGTCTCCAGCATTGGAATGGGGAGTGGGGACAGAATAAGACAAATGCACCAAAGACTCTTTGCAAATATAAAATTTCATATTAAAATATAAAATATGAAGTTAATAAAGGTTATAGCAACTACTTTTACAGCACCTATTTGCCTAAGTTGATCCAGCCACTAAGTAGCCAAGCTGCATTTACAACCTAGAGCAGTCTGATTCTAGACCATATGCTCCTTGCTCTGAACCATATTGTTTATCCAAAAAATGAATTTACATCTCCTCTTCTCTTTCCTCACAGGTCAATACAATTGGAGGGCTTTTAGCTATTCATGTATTAATTTACTCATTGAATGCTTACTTGCAGGGTAACAGCTCTGCCCTGGCACCCTGCTACTTCACACATATCCACACATGCCACATGGGCAGATTCTTAAACTGCAGCTTATCTGAGTCTTGGGTAAACGTCTTGTGGTCCTCTTGGAATGCCAGAGTATGTGAGGCTTATGAAGAGCTGCTCTGAGGTCATCTGCCTTTCACCTTTCTAGCTTCCCAGGGAGGCTATCTCAAAACCTCTCTCTTCACTTCCTGGGTACTGATGAGGTATGGGGCTTTCTGCCACATTCTTCTCAAAATAGAACTGTGGAATATAAAACTACTTAGCTGCAGTCTAAAACCACGTAGCTCCTTGATATAGTTTGGCTCTGTGTCCCCACCCAAATCTTATCTTGTAGCTCCCATAATTCCCACATGTAGTGGGAGGAACCCAGTGAGATAATTGTATTATGAGAGTATGTCTTTCCCATGCTGTTCTCATGTTAGTGAATAAGTCTTATGAGATCTGATGGTTTTAAAAATGGGAGTTTCCCTGCACAAGTTCAGCTTTCTCTCTCTTGGCTTGCTGCCATCCATGTAAGACGTGACTCGCTCCTCCTTGCCTTCCACCATGATCATGAGGCTTCTCCAGCCATGTGAAACTGAAGTCCACTAAACTTCTTTCTTTTGTAAATTGCCCAGCCTGGGGTATGTCTTTATCAGCAGTGTGAAAACAGACTAATACAGTAAATTGGTACCAGGAGTTGGATACTGCTGAAAAGATACCCGAAAAAGTGGAAGTGACTTTGGAACTGAGTAATAGGCAGAGGTTGGAACAGTTTGGAGGGCTCAGAAGAAGACAGGAAAATGTGGGAAAGTTTGGAACATCCTAGAGACTTGCTGAATGGCTTAGCCCAAAATGCTGATAGTGATATGGACAATAAATTCCAGGTGGAGGTGGTCTCAGATGGAAATGAGGAACTTGTTAGGAATTGGAGCAAAGGTGACCCTTGTTATGTTTTAGCAAAGAGACTGGCAGCATTTTGCCCCTGCCCTAGAGATGTATGGAACATTGAACTTGAGAGAGATTATTTAGAGTATCTGGCAGAAGAAATTTCTAAGCAGCAAAGCATTCAAGATGTGACTTGGATGCAGTTAAAGGCATTCAGCTTCATAAGGGAAGCAGAGCATAAAAGTTCAGAAAATTTGCAGCCTGACAAAGCTATAGAAAAGAAAATCATTTTCTGAGGAGAAACTCAGGCTGGCTGCAGAAATTTGCATAAGTAACAAGGAGCTGAATGTTAAGCCCAGAGACAATGAGGAAAATGTCTCCAGGGTACATCAGAGGTCTTCATGGCAGCCCCTCCCGTCACAAGCCTGGAGTCCTAGGAGGAAAAAATGGTTTCGTGGGCCAGGCCCAGAGTCCCCATGCTGTGTGCAGCCTAGGGACTTCATGCCCTGTGTCCCAGCTGCTCCAGCCATGGCTAAAAGGGGCCAATATAGAGCTCAGACCATGACTTCAGAGGGTGCAAGCCCCAAGCCTTGGCAGCTTCCACATAGTATTGAGCCTGTGAGTGCCTAGAAGTCAAAATTGGGGTTTAGGAACCTCTCCCTGGATTTCAGAGGATGTATGGAAATGCCTGGATATCCAGGCAGAAGTTTGCTGCAGGGGTGGGGCCTTCATGGAGAACATCTGCTAGGGCAGGGCAGAAGGGAAGTGTGGGGTTAGAGCTCCCACACGGAGTCCCTACTGGGGCACCACCTAGTGGAGCTGTAAGAAGAGGGCGACTGTCCTCCAGACCCCAGAGTGGTAGATCCACCAATAGCTTGCACTGTGTGCCTGGAAAAACCACAGACACTCAAGGCCAGCCCATGAAAGCAGCTGGGAGGGAGCCTGTACCTTGCAAAACCATACAGGGGGAGCTGCCCAAGACCATGGGAACCCACCTCTTGCATCAGTGTGACCTGGATGCGAGACATGGAGTAGAAAGAGATCATTTTGGAGCTTCAAAACTTGACTGCCTTTCTGGATTTCAGACTTGTGTGGGGGCCTGTCCCTTTGTTTTGGCTAATTTTTCTCATTTGGAACAGCTGTATTTACCCAATGCCTGTACCCACATTGTATCTAGGAAGAACTAACTTGCTTTTGATTTTCCAGGCTCATAGACAGAAGGGACTTGCCTTGTCTCAGATGAGACTTTGGACTGTGGACTTTTGAGTTAATGCTGAAATGAGTTAAGACTTTGGGGGACTGTTGGGAAGGCATGATTGGTTTTGAAATGTGAAGACATGAGATTTGGGAGGGGCAGGGGTGGAATGATATGGCTGTGTCCTCACCCAGATCTCATCATGTAGCTCCCATAATTCCCATGTGTTGTGGGAGGGACCCGCTAGGAGATAACTGAATTGTGGGGATAGGTCTTTCCCGTGCTAGTCTCGTGATAGTGAATAAGTCTCACAAGATCTGATAGTTTTAAAAATGGGAGTTTCCCTGCACAAGCTCTCTCTCTTTGCCTGCTCCCATTCATGTAAGACATGACTTGCTCCTCCTTGCCTTCCATCATGATTGTTAGGCTTCCCCATCCATGTGGAACTGTAAGTTCGTTAAACCACTTTCTTTTGTTAATTGCCCAGCCTCAGGTATATCTTTATCAGCAGCATGAAAACAGACTAAAATACCCCTCAACTATAAGGTATCCCACAACTCATGTAGTCATCAGACCCCTTTGGTTCCAATGTTATCCTCTTTGGCATGTGGGACAAGGATCACGGGGGGCTGGTGCCTTTGGTTCATTCTTCTCTTCACTGTCTAGGTAGGTAATAAACTGTCTAAATCCAAAAGTGGTTCATTGTACCTTTACCTGTCAAGTCACTCAGGCCTTAGCCTTGGCTTTACCTTTTCCTGTGGGATGCATCAGTGAATAAAACATAAAATCTCTGTTCTCATGAAGTTTGCATTCTAGTGGGGTCACAAACCACAAAAAAAAAAAAAAAAAAAAAAAAAAAAGGCACAATAAATAAATGAGGTCTGTATGATAGAAGATTATATGGGAAACAGAAGTAGAGACGGATAAGGGGGTCTGCAACTTAAGGTAGGAGGCAGATGGCTGTATTAAGTAGTCAACAATATCCGTCTCATTGAGGACACAAAATCTAAGAGAAGATTTGGAAGAGTTGAGGGGTTTAGAAAAGGAGATGTTTGGGCAGAGGAAAGAACTAGAGCAGATGTGCTGGAATGTGCAAGAAAAAGCAGACAGTAAACTATGGCTGAAACAGAGTGAGGAAAGGCAGGCATAGTATGAGCAAGTGAGCAAGGAAAGGAACCGATCCAAGAGGTAACAATGGACCAGATCCCTCAAGGCCTTGTGAATAGTTTTAAGGACTTTGGCTTTCAATTGAGGAGATGTGGGAAGCCATTGCAGAGATTGCTTTTAACGTTTTTATTGAAAAATAAAAGATACAAATACAGAAAACCACACAAAACAAATGGATAGCTTAGTGAGTTATGATGTGGCTGTGCTCTTCGAACCACTCCCCAGATCAAGAATTAAATTTGCTATTCTCCCCAGAAGCGCTTCCATGGGCTGTGTCCCAAACAGAGTTCACTGCCTCTACCCAAATGTGACCACTATTCTAACTTTTATACTAACCATTTCCCTGGTTTCTCTATGTTTCATCACCCAAGTTTGCAGCTCATCTCTAGTCACTATAGTTTAATCTTGATATGTATTTTAAGTCTCTTTTAACCCATGGGTATTTCTCTATTCCTTTCTTTTCCCTAGCATTTATCTGTTGAATTACTCAGTCAATTTGACCTATAGTTTTTCTCATGTTTGATTTTGTTAATCATTATATGGTCTAAAGCAGAGGAGTGATATGATCTGATGTAGAGTTGGAAAGAGTCATGGTGCCTATTGTGTTGAGATTGAAGGGCAAGAAGGGTGCAAAGAGATTACTTAATGGGTACTGCAGAAATTCAGAGATGATGATGTGGCTTAGACCAGAGTGGTAAAGGTGGAAGATACAACAAGTAGTTAGATTTAGGAGATATATATATACACACACACACACACATACATACACACACACAACATATATATGTATAGAACCAACCTGCACATGTACCCTTGGAACTAAAAGTATATATTAGATTGGTGCAAATGTAATTGCAGTTTTTGCATTGTTGAAATTTGCCATTTGATATTAGAATATATATCTTGAGGTATGTTCCTCCTATACTCAGTTTGTTGAGGGTTTGTATCATAAAAGGTTGTTGAGTTTTATCAAATGCTTTTTCAGCATTTATTGAAATAATCATATGGTTTTTATACTTAGATCTGTTAATACAATATATCATGTTTGTTGATTTGCATATGTTGAACCATTCTTGTATCCCTGGGATGAATCCCACTTGATCATGGTGAATAATCTTTTTAATGTTTTGTTGGATTTGGTCTGCTAGTAGTTTGTTGAAGGCTTTTGCATCTATCTTCATCAGCACTATTGGCCTGCAGTTGTCTTTTCTGTGTGTGTCCTCTGGTTTTGTTATCAGGGTAATGCTGGCCTTGTAGAATGAGTTTGGAAGTATTCCCTCCTCTTTAATTTTTTTTGAAGAGCGTGAGTATAATTGGTATTAGTTCTTCTTTAAATGTTTGTTAGAATTCAGCAGTGTAGACATCAGGTCCTGGGACTCTTTATTACATCTCTGATCTCATTACTCACTATTAGTTTGCTAAGCTTTTCTATTTCTTCATGGTTCAATCTTGGCAGGTTGTATGTGTTCAAGAATTCATCCACTTCCAGGTTTTCTAATTGTTGGCATATAGTTGTTCAGAATAGTCTAGTGAGTCTATTTCCCTGGTTTCAGTTGTAATGTCTCCATTTTCATTTCTGATTTTATTTGAGTCATCTCTTTTTCTTAATCTTGCAAAAGGTTTGTCAGTTTTATCATTTTCAAAAAACCAAGTTTTCATTTCATTGATATTCTGTAATTTTTTTAGTCTCTGTACTATTTATTTCTTTCCTTCTACTAATTTTGGGTTCTTTTTTTGTTACTCTTTTTTGAGGGGCATTATTAGATTATTTATTGGAAGAATTTCTACTTCTTTTCTTATTATACTTTAAGTTCTAGGGTACATGTGCACAATGTGCAGGTTTGTTACATTTGTATACCTGTGCCATGTTGGTGTGCTGTACCCATTAACTCGTCATTTACATTAGGTATATCTCCTAATGCTATGCCTCCCCCATCCCCCCACCCCACAACAGGCCCTGGTGTGTGATGTTCCCCTTCCTG
>NW_012107919.1:1313142-1315193 GCF_000951045.1 Mandrillus leucophaeus
CCAGTGATGATGAGCATTTTTTCATGTGTCTGTTGGCTGCATAAATGTCTTCTTTTGAGAAGTGTCTGTTCATATCCTTCACCCACTTTTTGATGGGGTTGTTTGTTTTTTTCTTCTAAGTTTGTTTGAGTTCTTTGTAGATTCTGGATATTAGCCCTTTGTCAGAGAGTAGATTACAAACATTTTCTCCGATTCTGTAGGTTGCCTATTCACTCTGACGGTAGTTTCTTTTGCTGTGCAGAAGCTCTTTAGTTTAGATCCCATTTGTCAATTTTGGCTTTTGTCGCCATCACTTTTGGTGTTTTAGTCATGAAGTCCTTGCCCATGCCTATGTTCTGAATGGCATTGCCTAGATTTTTTTCTGGGGTTTTTATGGTTTTAGAGCTAACATTTAAGTCTTTAATCCATCTTGAATTAATTTTTGTATAAGGTGTAAGGAAGGGAAGGCTTTCTACTTTTTTGATATGAGCATTTATTGCTGTACACTTCCCTCTCAAAACTGCTTTTGCTGTATCTCATAGAGTTTTAGTATGTTTTATTTACATTTTCATTTGTTTCAAGAAATTTTAAAATTTCCTTCTTAATTTTTCATTGATCTGTTGATCATTCAATAACATGTTATTTAATGTCCATGTGTTTGTGTATTTTCAGAGGTTCCTCTTGTTATTGATTTTCAGTTTTATTACATTGTGGTTAGAAAAGATACTTGGTATGATTTCTACTTTTCTGAATTTGCTGAGAGTTGTTTTGTGTCCTAAGATATGGCCTGTTTTGGAGACTGTTCCATTTGGGGATGAAAAGAATGCAGTTTTTTGGCAACAGTTATGTCAAATGTTCCATAAATGTCAGCTAAACCTGTTGGTGCAATATGTAGTTAACTTTGATGCTTCTTTTTTTTCTGCCTGGATGACCCATCCATTACTGACAGTGGGTGTTGAAGTCTCCTACTATTATTGTATTGCAGCCTATCTCTCCCTTTACATCTGTTAATCTTTGTTTTACATACTTGGGGGCTTCGGTTTTGGGTGCACAGATATTTATAATTGTTATATCCTTTTTCTGAATTGACCCCTTTATTATTATGTAGTGACCTTCTTTGTCCTTTTATATAGTCTTTGATTTGTAGTCTGTTTTATATGCTCTTAGTGTAGCTACTTCAACTTTGGTTTGTTTCCAATAGCAGAAAATATCTTTTCTCACGCCTTCACGTTCAGTCTACGTGTGTCTTTATAAGTGAAGAGCATTTCTTGAAGGCAGCATATAATCAGATCTTCGTCCTCTGTCCTTTTCGCCACTCTATGCCTTTTAACTGAAGAACTGAGTCAAATTTACATTCAGTATTATTGATAAGTAGGACTTATTGCCATTTTGTTGCTTGTTTTCTGATTGTTTTGTAAATTCTCTCATCCTTTCTTCCCTTGCTGACTTCTTCTGTGATTAAGTGATTTTTTTCCTGCTGGTATATGTTGATTCACTGCTTTTTACTTTCAGCTAATATACAATAGATTTTTACACTGTGGCTACCATGAGGCTTATAAAAACATCTTATAGATATTACAAGTGATTTAATAAGAAGACAACTTGTATTATATAACAAAGAAAATAATAGAAATAACCCAAGAAATGAAGAAAAAAACACGATCGTTTAACTTCATCCTCCCCACATTTTGATTTTTTTATTGTCTCAGTTTACATATTTTTATATACCCTATCTCTTAACAGGTTGCTTTGGCTATTACTGTTTTTGATAGATTTGTCTTTTGGGCTATATACTAGACTTACAAGTGGATTGCACACCATGATTACAGTATTAGCATTCTGGGTTTGTCCATGTGCTTAATTTTACCATTGGGTTTTATAACTTCAAATGTTTTCTTTTTGCATGTTAGTGGGGTTTTTTTTAATTTTTATTTTAGACTAAACAACTGTCTTTAGCATTTCTTATAAGACAGGGCTGGTGGTACTGGTACCAAAACAGAGATATAGACCAATGGAACAGAACAGAGTCCTCAGAAATAATACCACACATCTACAGCCATCTGATCTTTGAC
>NW_012107919.1:1316328-1366956 GCF_000951045.1 Mandrillus leucophaeus
AACATGGCACAAGTATACATATGTAACAAACCTGCACGTTATGCACATATACCCTACAACTTAA
Source organism: Mandrillus leucophaeus (assembly GCF_000951045.1). Lineage (NCBI taxonomy): Eukaryota > Metazoa > Chordata > Mammalia > Primates > Cercopithecidae > Mandrillus > Mandrillus leucophaeus. Next base: position 1,316,393 of record NW_012107919.1, read on the forward strand.
AGTATAATAATAATAAATAAATTAAAAAAAAAAAAAAAGACAGGGTTGGTAGTGGTGAATTCTCTCAGCTTTTGTTTGTCTGGGGAAAGACCCTGTCTCTCCTTCATATTTGAAAGATACTTTTGCTGGATATAGTGTTCTTGGATGACAGTTTTTTTAATCCCTTTGAAAGTGTCATTCTCCTCACTTCTGGCCTGTATGGTTTTCATTGAGAAGTTTTTTGCCAGATGAATTCAAAGTTCCTTATATGGTCTTTGTTTCTTTTCTCTTGCTGCTTTTAGGATCCTCTCTTTGTGCTTGACCTTTAAGAGTTTGATTATTATGTGCCTTGGGGTAGTCCTGTTTGGGTCAAATCTGTTTGGTGTTCTTTGATCTTCCTCTACCTGAACATTTATCTCTTTCTACAGTTTTGGAAAGTTTTCAATTATTTCTTTGAATAAGCTTTCTACCCCTTGCTCTTGCTCAACTCCCTCTTGAGTAATGATAATTCTTAAATTGGGTCTTTTAACGTAATTTTCTAAATCTTGTAGGTTTTCCTTATTATTTTTTATCCTCTGTGTATTTTCATATAGCCTGTCTTAGAGCTCACTGATTCTTTCCTCTGCTTGATCAATTCTGCTGTTGAGATCCTCTAATTTCTGTCCAGTAAATGTATTTCTCAGTTCCAAGATTTCTGTTTGATTTCTTTTCATTTTTAAAAATCTCTTTGTTAAATTTATCTGAAAAATTTCTGAGTTGCCTTTCTGTGTTGTCTTGGAGAGCACTGAGTTTCCATAAAACTGCATTTTGAATTCTTAGAGAGTTCATATATCAGCATCTAGTTAGGGTCAGTCACTGATCTTTGCTTTTTTCATTTGGGAGATCATGATTCCCTGTTTTTTGCTGTTTCTTGTTGATGTATGTCTACGTCTTGCATTAAAAGATTATTTATTCTAGTCTTATTTGTCTTACTTGTTTTGATTTTTATTGGATTCACTTGTTCAGAAATTCTTTGTAATTTACCTGTTGATTTATTTCTCCCAACTAGGTTGCTGTCTCCTTTTAGATACGAGTGGTTTCTTAAGCCCTGCTTTGTCTTGGTTCTAGTAAACAGTCAGAGTGCTGCCCATGTTGAATGAAGGAGGTCCCAAAGGTTATATTCCAGTAGTATGGAACGGTAGGCTAGGAGCTCATGCCCAGTGGTCCTGTGGAACAAATGGTGCTGTGGAACAAATGGTGCATACCTACAGTATGGTGCTGCTGAATGACCATTCTGATTTGGTGTTTCCTTTGGCTGAGTTACAGAGCAGTGTTTCTAAGCCTGGGAATCATGGTCCCTCTCCTTTTCCTTTGGCTATTTCAAGGCTGATTTTTCCTTCAGGTACTTGCAATGCTTCCTATAGGTTGAGGCAGGGGCAGGTCCACTGCCAACAAACCCAAGATAGTGGAGAAGCTGGCTGTCCACCTCAATCTCAATTTTTTCTAGTGTAGAAACCATAACTCTAGAAAAAATTTCCTGCATGGTTGGTGCTGAGCAGATTGAGAAAAAGGGGCATCATGGACATGGAAGTCTGATTTTTTTACCATCTGCTTGGATTTTTTTTTTTTCACTCTTCTGTGGCTACAGGAACTGTCTCATTCTTACATTTAAGTTCTGGTGTATTGCTGGTGATAATCTTTGCATTCTATATTTGTTTTAGGTTTTCTTTGAGGAGTTGGGGAGGAGCGAAGCCAGCTTGCTTCTATGCCATCATTTTGGAACCAGAGTCCAAGGGAACTTTTTGAGGTGATACATATGTTATGTATTTTGATTATAGTGGTGGCTACATGACCAATATATTTTTCCAAACTTACGAAAATGTACTCTTTAAAAGGGTGAACTTTATTGCATGCTAATTACACTGCAATATACGTGAGCAAAGGAAAAATAAAATGGTAGGAAAGGAATTGTAGTCACCAAAAAGAGACAGCTCTCTCAAGGAGTTTCCTGAAAATGAGTGCTATGAAATGAGACATTTGCTGGTGGGGGAAGTCAAGTCAGAGTGAAGTAAAGGTTTTAAAATTTGTTTTGTAATTATTATTATTTTTTTGATCATGGAAGTATGAGCAGTGAATTCATTGGTTGATGGAAATTATACAAAAAGGAGAGAAGAGAATTGCTGGAAAGATGTCCCTGAATTGGTGAGAAAGAATGGAATCTAGAGTGAAGGTATTTGCTTCGTAATCAAGCATGAACAATTTTCCAATTGTAAGAGGAAAGAGGGCACAACATGAGGGTCTAGGTGCTAGCGGTTGATAGACGTTGTGGGAATCTAGAAGTTCTCTCCTTATTGCTTTCATTTTCCCCATGAAGTAAAAAGCAAGGTCAACAGCTAAGAGGCTTTCCTCTTTTAAATGACTAGTGGCTGACTTGAACCTGACACTTCTCTCTGCCTCTCTAGACTATAAGCAAGAATGGAACATTTCTTGAATGATTGTATCACCAATGGATACTTCAAGTGCAACTAATATACTAGGTAATTGGGCCATACAATGCTAAGCAATTCCATTTCTTGTTGTCAATTCTTCTTCTTCCTCTCCTCCTCCTCCTCCTCCTCCTCCTCCTCCTCCTCCTTCTTCTTCTTCTCCTTCCTTCTCCTTCTTTTGATGGAGTCTCGCTCTATCACCCAGGCTGGAGTGCAGTGGCACAATCTTGGCTCACTGCAACTTCCACCTCTCAGGTTCAAGCAATTCTCCTGCCTCAGCCTCCCAAGTAGCTGGGATTACAGGTGCATGCCACCATGCCCGGCTAATTTATTTATTTATATTTTAGTAGAGACGGGGTTTCACCATGTTGCTCAGGCTGGTCTCAAACTCCTGAGCTCAGGCAATCCACCCACCTTGTCCTCCCAAAATGCTAGGATTACAGGCATGAGCCACTGTTGTCAATTTTTTAAAAGCTAAGCTGACCAGTAACTTTGGGGCCAGGTATTCCTAGCTAAATATCTGAGTTTTTTTTTTTTTTTTCTGCAGCTTTTGTCTTTCTTGCTTGTTCTTTATTTGAATGTCTATTTCTCAACTAAAAAGGTGTGAACTGTCAATGTGGGCTAAGTCCAAGAGTTCTCTAACTTTTGCATCTGTCCAGCCTCTTATCTCCAGATGGCTGTTATTATATTAATGACCTTCTCAATACCTAAGATAAACTTGATTTTTCACCCCCATAACTTACTTTTCTCTGTGTTTTGTATTCCCATCTCAGTAAGTGCGACAATCATTTACTCAGTTGCTCAAGCCCGTAGGTTTGGAGTTATTTGATTTCCTTCCTTTATCGCCATTCCCTATTTCCTCCATAGTCAGGCTATCAGGAGGTGCTCTTTCTTCTTTCTTCAAGGTGTCTCAAGGAATGAGTGAACTGTTCTCTTCATCTTTACTTCCCATAACTTAAGCCAGACCACTACCATCATCTTTCCACCTGAGCTGTTAAAAGCATTTGTAATAGGCTTTCTGCCTAAGCTCCCTGCTCTCATAGAATCTATTCTCCACTTTGACACACAGATTCTGTCTGACCTGAATCTTAATTACTTCTCAAACCTCCTATCTTGCTGTTTCTCCTTGCTTATTCCTGTCTAACTGCACTGATCTGTCATTTATTTAAACCCACCATACTTTTTCTAGCTCAAAGTATTTTCTCTGTCCCTTGACCTGAAATGTTCTTTCCTATGCTTCTAAAATGGCTGGCCTCTTCTCATTTTCAAGGTCTGCATAGTTGTCACCTCCTCAGAAATGCCTTCTATGACTACTTTATCCAAAGTAGGTTTTCCAAGCCCAACTTCGTTGTCCCTATAACACTCTAACATATTTGTTTTGCTCCTGTCCCCCGCAACCTTTTTTAGTCTTTTTCTTCACTGGACTGAGAAGCTGAATATGCAGACAATGACCAGACCATATATAAAAGTAGAATTCTGACTCAGAACCTGCAGCAACCTGCCCAGGAAACCAGCCTCCTTATCTGCAATAAACAGTTCAGGAAGCCAGGCTGCTATAAGTCAGACTTGCAGGAAGCCAGATTGCTATCTTTAATGACAATTCAGGAAGCTGAAAAAATAACTCATGTAATAATTGGCCCAAAATGGCCAGGACTTGATTAAAAACTGAAAGCTTGCCTAAGTTTTATTTCTACTTCCAACTTACCACCCACCAGAGAAAACCAAATATGCTCCCCTAACCAATAGCACAGGAAACCCAGTTCTAGTTATCCTGCCTACAGCTTCCCATGCCAATAGGCTACAATCAGGGCACACCTGAAGCCTTCCATTATTTCCACTACAAGACTTTCCCACTCCCACTCGTCTACTTGCCTTTGCATTTCTGCCAAAATACGAGTGACAGTGGCTGATCCTCTTGTTCGGAATAAATTATTTCTCAAGCTCAGAATAAATAGCCTTTGCTTTTCTCATTTGATTGGTATTAGTTTATTTCCACAAGAATGGACCATGCCTTGCTTATGATTGTATCATCAAGGCTGAACAATGCATGGGACCATAATATTCACTCAATAAATGCTTGTTGAATGAATGAGTGAATGGAAGTCAAAAATCATTATTTGGATAGTCAATGCCCTCCCAGACTGGCTTCAAATGTATTCCTCACTACATCCACTCTTACGTTCTCCAAGCACACTTTTCTTGACCAAATACTCATGGTGTATTGCCTGTTCTCATGGTGTATTATTTTCTATAATACAGCTGAAGCCCTTTTTTCTCTATGAAATCTTATTGATCACCCTAACCTTCACTGACTTTTCCTTCTGAATTTATACAGCACAAACCACCTCATTTGGTATTTAATTTCTTTCAGTTCATAGGGTGTCTCTTCTCCTGGGATTGATGTTTATACTTTTGTATGATTTGTGGTGTCTAGCACATGTTACAGTGATAAGAATAATGATAGCAACAACAGTTTACTCTTATAACAACCCTGTGGGATATACACTATTACTATTCTCATTTTATAGATGAGGAAATTATAAAACTGAGGCACAGAGAAACCAATTCTCTTGCTTAAAGTAATGAATTGGTAAGAAGTAGAACTGAGGTTTGAATTCAGTTCTGCCTGACTTCTATACTATATATGCTCAAACCTATATATTATATAAACTACCTTCTATAGGCTGTGCCTATATTAGGTCCTCAATAAATGTTTCTGAAATTAATGAAATAACCCAGTTCAAAAGTTGCATAAACAAAAGAGAGAGGGAAGCAGAACTCCTTAGGTTAGTTTCAAAGGGTTAAAAGGAGTAAGGGACATGGGGACTAGAGGACTTAAATTACTGACTCCCACATTCTAAGTTCTAACCTTTGTCTCCTATTGTGACCCTAGGACAATTCATTTTGTCTCCAAGGCTTCATCCACCTCATGTCATATTGTTACTTTGACCTGTCTTGAGTCTGGTTCTCTAGATGGGTCCAAAAAGTGGCTGAGGGATATTTAGTGACAAAACTCAGCAGTTCTTTTCCTGGTGATATACATCACCAATATACATCAATTCAGCCATGCTTTTTGAGCTATAGTGCTCAGTGCTAATAAGGATGCCAGCACCAACCAAAGAATATGTCCTCTAGCAGTTTGTAATAAAGAAATAGGAAATTCAGTGAAGACATAGACTTTCCCTACCTCTTCTGTATCACAGTTAGGGTTAATTGCTAATTCATGTGGTGTACATTCCCATATAATTTGGAAAAGACATTAGGTCGAAGGGTTGGAAAAATCCTTTTGACTAGCTAAACATGAGATCCTCTAATGCCATTGTGACTACAAAATTGTCATGAACCTATCTCAGAAAATACTTGAAAGCACTTGCAAAAGGGGTTGTTGGATTAAGCAAATATGAATGTAGTCTGTGTTCAGGAACATCTTTGAAGAGATCTAGGTAACATCATGTCTGTCCTGGAAGCATGGAAGATTATGATGTGTGGTGACTATAATCCTATTAGCTGCTGCAATGAAATCCATGAGATTACCAGGAGCACATCCAATTCACTAAGTTCCGTCTCTACCAATTGATGAATAACCCACTTGAAGTTCAAATTTACAAATTGTTAACTTCGTCATCACAAACAGGTTTGACACGAGTTTAGAGTTCGGGGGAATAGAGTTGCTGTTTTATTTGGCATGAGATTAAGAGAGTTGAGGAGAGATTTGTTGTTGTCTTTGGCAGAAATTAAGAGACAGTGTCTTTTTCCATAGTTTGATGACAACATATTGAATTATCTCCTATGCTTTAGGGTCTCATCTGAGAAAAATTTTAAGGGTTCTCAGTGTTTTTAGTTTGACTCTTGCTGAGATTAATACTCATATAACTACCCATTGGTCAAACTGGGAAAAGAGGTGAAGGCAGCAGTGTGTGTATATTTGTGGGGTTGGGGGTGGTGGGGTGAGTTGGATGTGGACGGTGACTTCAGATTTATTGACTTCTCCTTTCAGTCATGTCCCTTCTCTTTGGCAGCACCGTGGTCACATACCAAGTCAAGTTTGGCAATTTTTCTTTCATTCTTTTGATGGGCTTGGAATAGAAAAAGTCAGTTCCTATTGGTTTGGCTCTGAAAACCTGAAGAGTCCTAGTAAAAGCTTGGTACGCTTCTTAGAATCCTGGGTGTCAAAATACTTACTGAATGCCTTTGCCCTTCTCCTGTGGTTACTGATTAGATTTGGAAGAGTGGAAGGAAGTGAGGAAGTGGAACCTGATGGTAATAGCCTTTGCTGCCTGGCTAGTCTCACACCTCTCAATCACATGAAAGTGCACGTCTTCTTTGGGACCAAGTGGTATGCTGGGTTGCCTATGTTTAAAAAAAAAGTCTCCACCTTTCTATTTGTCTGGACTCAAAGGTAATCCTAGAACACATTAAGATGAGGGAAATAAATATAGCCTTTATTGTAACCCAGTGTAGGACAAAAAATCTGCTTGCTTACCAAAAAACAAGTGTATGTGTAGTTTTCTTAGCTTGCGTAGTCTCCATATTTCTCTTTCTGTTAATATTTAATTTCTGTGAGAGTACAGCACTCTAGTCCATCAGTAACATACAAAGTCAAACCCCATAGGTAGGAGTTTCCAGGAGACTAGAATATTTTTAGAAATCAAATACAAGAGTCACAGAATATTAGTCTTGAAAGAAAAAACTGATGGCTAATAGACTCTAATGGAAAAAAGGCCAAACTGAAGCTAGTGCTGATGAATGGCGCTGTCAAGGTCACATGACTTTTCAAGGCAAACCAAGAATTCAGTGAGACTCCCAGAGCTTCCGGTTTGATGTTTGAATGACCACATGTAGATTTGGAGAAAATACACGTATCTTTTGTGTAAAATCTGATGTTTTTCAACATTTCCATGTTGCCTGGAATCTTGCCCTGCTCTCCTGACTTGTATGTGAATGTATGTATATGAATCAGGGCACTCAGGTGAACCACTTTAACCTGGAAATGTTAAAAAACAAAACAAAACAAAAAAAAAACCAGGGAGGCCGAGACGGGCGGATCACAAGGTCAGGAGATCGAGACCATCCTGGCTAACACGGTGAAACCCTGTCTCTACTAAAAAAATACAAAAAACTAGCCGGGCGAGGTGGCGGGCGCCTGTAGTCCCAGCAACTTGGGAGGCTGAGGCAGGAGAATGGTGGGAACCCGGGAGGCGGAGCTTGCAGTGAGCTGAGATCCGGCCACAGCACTCCAGCCTAGGTGACAGAGCGAGACTCCGTCTCAAAAAACAAACAAACAAACAAACAAACAAACAAAAACTTTCTGTAGAAGTAGAGAAAAATTAAACGATCCAAGACTCCACTGCTCCCGTGGTCAGTGTCTTGGGGCTGAGATATGATACCAGGGAAACCCCTCTCAGGATGCAGCTGAAGAGATTATACATATGGACAAATGCTATATGGGAAATTGCTGTTCTCTTTTAGCCTCCTAATGTACTATTCTAACTCTAGGACAGGGAGCAGATCTTCAATCACAGAATCCCCAGCAGCTAGCAGAGTAGGTCCTCAGTAAACACTAGCTGTGGAAGTGAATAAACCACTGACTTTACTACATTCTTTACATATAGTAGCCAAGCAAAGGGCAACAGAGTTAAGGGGAAAGAACAAATTTAAAGAAAGATCATCTCTTGTGACCCAGAATAGAGATAAGCTGAGAAGTGTTCTTTAAGAATATCATTAGTTCTGGCCCCTTGTTTAGAGATTCAAGTGGGCTTCTCTTCAAACTAGTTCTTCAGACTTAATTCAGATGATTCCCTCTGAGCCTTGTTGTCTTCATTTGAAAATGTAATTGATATAATACTTCCCTCATGAGTTTGCTGTAAGGATTAAGTGAGGGAACATAGGTGAAGCACCAGGAATGTCTCAGGTTTGTGGTAAACACTAACTAAACATTGTTATATAAACTTTCTGCCCTGACACCCTTTTCTGTCAAATGTAAGTAAAGCACTTAACATTGTGTCTGCAATATATTATATGCTGATTTATTATAATCAATTTTAATTAATGCATATTATCCAATACATGATGATGGATATGGATTTTGTTTGTGTTTATATGGTTGAATAGATTTTTTGTTTATTTATATTTTTAATTGTGACTGTAATGGCATACAGCAAAAGCAGTGCTTATAGGCAAGTTTATAGTGTTAAATGCCTGCATCAAAAAGATAGAAAGATCTCAAATTAACAACCTAATGTTGTGCCTCAAGGAATCAGAAGAACAAGAACAAATCAAACCCAAAACTAGCAGAAGAACAGAATGACAAAGATCAGAGCAGAACTCAAAGAGTTGAAACAAAAAAAGACACAAAGGATCAATGAAATGAAAAGTTGGTTATTTGAAAGGATAAAAAAAGATTGATAGACCACTAGCAAAATTAACCAAGGAAAAAAGAAAGAAGCTATTAACAAGCACAACCAGAAATGATTAAGGTAACATTACAACTAATACCACAGAAATTCAAAAGATCATCAGTGACTACTCTGAGCATTTCTATGCACACAAACTACAAAAACCTACAGGAAGTGATAAATCCTAGAAACATACAATGACCCAAGAATGAACCAGGAATAAATAGAAATGCTGAACAGATCAATAGTGAGTAATCACATTAAATCAATAATTTAAAATCTCCTAATAACAACAACAACAAGCTCAGGACTAGACGGATTCATAGACAAATTTTACTAGACATGTAAAAAAGAGCTGGCAGCAATCTTACTAAAATTGTTCCTAAAAATCAAGGATAAAGATTCCTCTCTAACTCATTCTATGAAACCACTATTACCCTCTATTCCAAAATTAGGCAAGAGCACAAAAACAAAAGGAAAACTACAGACCAATATCCCTGATGAACATAGTTGCAAAACTTCTTAACAAAATACTAGCAAACTGAATCCAGCAGCACATTAAAAAATTAAACCTCCATGATCAAATAACTTTTATCTCTGGGACATACGGTTGGTTCAACATAGGTAAATCAATAAATGTGATTCATTATATAAACAGAACTAAAAACAAAAACCACATAATCATTTCAATTGATGCAGAAAAGGCATTCAATAAAGTTCAATAGCCCTTCATGTTCAAAACCCCCAATAAACTAGGCATTGAAGGAACGTACTTCAAAATAATAAGAACCATCTATGACTAATGCACAGCCAATGCCACACTGAATGGAGAAAAGTTGAGAATATTCTCCCTAAGAGCTACAATAAGACAAGGATGCTTACTTTCATCACTTCTATTCAACATATTACTGGAAGTCTTAGCCAGAGCTATCAGGCAAAAGAAAGAAATAAAAGTCATTCAAATTGGAAAAGAGTAAGTAAAATTATTCCTGTTCACTAATGACATGTTCTTTATTCTAGAAAACCCTAAAGATGCTGCCAGAAGAATCCTAGACTTGATAAATGACTTCAGTAAAGTCACAGGATATGAATATGCAAAAAGCAGTAGCATTTCTATGAATCAATAACGTTCAAGTTGATAATCAAATCAAGAACTCAATGCCATTTCAATAGCCATAAAAATACCTAGGAATATGTTTAACCAAAGAGGTAAAAGATACCTACAGGGAGAACTATAAAGCACTGATGAAAGAAATCACACATGATATGAACAAGTAGAAAAGCATCTCATAAGCATGGACTGGAAGAATTAGTGTTAAAATGACCATACTTCCCAAGAAAATCTACAGATTCAATGCAATACCTGTCAAATTACCAATGCAATTTTCACGCAATTAGGAAAAACAATGCTAAAATTCATATGGAACCAAAAAAGAGCCCAGATAGCCAAAGCAATCCTAAGCAGAAAGAGCAAAGCTGGAGGCATCATATTTCCTGAGTTTAAATTATAGTACTAGGCTAGAGTAACCGAAATAGCACAATACTCATATGAAAGTAGACATATAGATCTATGGAACAGAAAAGACAGCCCAGAAATAAAGCTACATACCTATAATTAACTGATTTTTTATAAAGTCAACAAAAATAAACAATGGAGAAAGGACACCCTATTCAATAAATAGCTCTGGGATAACTGGCTAGCCATATGCAGAAGAATAAAACCAGACTCCTGTCTCACACCATCTACAAAAGTTAACTCAAGATGGATTAAAGACTTAAATGCAAGATGTCAAGCTATAAAAATCCTAGAAGAAAGCTTAGGAAAAATTTTTCAGGACATTGGCCTAAGCAAATAAATTATGATTAAGAGCAAATGCAACCAAAACAAAAATAGACAAATGGGACTTAAGTGAAAAACTTCTGCACAGCAAAGGGAGTAATCAGTAAACAACCTACAGAATGAGATAAAATATTTGCAAACTATGCATCTGACAAAGGACTAATATTCAGAATCTATAAGGAACTCAACAAGAAAAAATAAATAACCCCATTAAAAAGTGGGCAAAGGACATGAACATTTCTCAAAAGAAGACATACAAGTGGCCAACAAACATATGAAAAAGTGTTCATTACTAATCATTAAAGAAATGCAAATTAAAAACACAATAAGATAACAGCTCACACCAGTCAGAATGGCTTTGGCTATGCAGGCTCTTTTTTGGTTCCATATGAATTTTAGGATTGTTTTTTTCTAGTTCCGTGAAGAATGATGGTGGTATTTTGATGGAAATTGCATTAAATTTGTAGATTGATTTTGGCAGTATGGTCATTTTCACAATATTGATTCTACCCATCCATGAGCACGGGATATGTTTCCATTTGTTCATGTCATCCATGATTTTTTTCAGCAGTGTTTTGTAGTTTTCCTTGTAGAGGTCTTTCATCTCCTTGGTTAAGTATATTCCTAAGTATTTAATTTTTTGCAGTTATTGTAAAAAGGGTGCAGTTCTTGATTTGATTATCAGATTGGCCACTATTAGTGTATAGCAGGGCTACTGATTTATGTACATTAATTTCATATCTTGAAACTTTGCTAAATTCATTTACCAGTTCTAGGAGTTTTTGGAAAGAACAAATCTGGAGGCCTTACATTACCCAACTTCAAGCTGTACTATAAGGCCATAGTCAACAAAACAGCATGGTACTGGTATAAAATAGCCATATAGACCAATGGAACACACTAGAGAACTCACACATGAAGCCACATACTTAAAGTCAACTGATCTTTTACAAAGCAAACAAAAACATGAAGTGGGAAAAGGACAATCTATTCAACAAATGGTGCTGGGATAATTGGCAAGCCACATGTAAAAGAATAAAACTGGATCCTCATCTCTTACCTTATACAAAAATCAACTCAATATGGATCAGAGACTTAAATCTAAGACCTGAAACAATAACACTTCTAGAAGATAACATTGGAAAAAACTCTTCTAGACATTGGCTTAGGCAAAGACTTCATGATCAAGAACCCAAAAGCAAACACAACAAAAACAAAGATAAATAGATGGGACTTAATTAAACTAAAATGCTTCTGCACAGGAAAAGAAGTAGGAGATAAAACAGACAACATGCAGAATGGGAGAAAATGTTTATAATACATACATCTGACAAAGGACTAATATCCAGAATTTACAAGGAACTCAAACAAATTAGCAATAATAAATAAATAATCCCATCAAAAAGTGGGATAAGGACATGAATAGATATGGGGGGATTGGAAGATATTTTCCAGGGAAATTTTGAATACCTGTAATGTTCACCATATACACTACCTTAGGAACCCAATCTCAGTATAATGTATATTGAGAGTCCCCGTGATACACACATGTATAATATTAGTCATGAGTGGAAGGGAATGGGAGAGTGAGAAGAGTCCATGGCAACCTTTTCCCACTATTAATAACAGCAAATAGTCTAAATATTTATTTAGTTCTCTCTTTGTGCCAGGAACCACATTAAGCACTGAGCATGGATAATCTCATTTAACATTCACAAAAGTCCTATAAGGTAGATATAGTGAAAATCATCCTTTTATAAGTGAGAATAGCGAGGCATGGAGGAGTGTGGTACTGTTCTAGATCACACCACCAAGTGACAGAGCTGATATTCAGACACAGGTGGTATGTATGTCCTCTGAACTGAGCTTTCATCCACTCTATAAGACTTCTGCTTATTTGGGAAGCAACCTGGGGAAGGTCTCCCTAAAAGTGGGTCAGAAGAAACACGTTGATTTGACTGTTTCCCCTGCAGTGTATTAAAAAAGCTTAAATACCATACTGAGAACAATGTAAGTTAAGATAATGTGAGGTAGCATGATTGAAAGCCTATCATGTAGCAAGCACACATCTTCTCTCTGGTTTTCATCAGAACCCTGTAAGGTAGGTAATTATTACTCTCATTTTACAGGTTAGGAAATGAAGGCTCTCAGGATCTTGCCTAAGATCACACAACAGGTAAGTGGCTGAGGCAGGACTGGAACACAAGGTCTGTGCTCCTTGCAGCACACAGCCCTTTCTTTGTGGGGAAGCAGCCCTTTGCAAGAAGATGCATTCTCATCTGCTTCTAGTTATCCAGTGAGCACAGCAAGGCCTTGACTCTTCCAGCAATATTGATGATAATCTGGGTTCCCTTTGTTCATCTCTGTATCCGTCTCTTAGTTGGTGCCACATGGGGATTTTATGAACGTCGTCATAAAATTCATAAATTGCTTTGATCTGCTTGCAAACAACACACAAGGTTTTCCTGGCTGACCATGGCTTTGGCCCTAGTGTTACATCAAGTATTTGCTTGAAGTCCTAGAAGTGATAACACAGTAGGAAGCAGTCTTCTTTCACTCTCATCTTCTGTGTTGACTTACTTTCTGCTCAAAAAGCCCAGAGGTAGACAGAGAAATGGGAAATCATCTATCTCAATAGAAGGACCTACTAACTGGCTGCAAAAGCCAGAAGCTAAGAGCTCTCCTTTTTCTCTGCCCCTTTTGTCAAGTCCATCAATAAGCCATTGACCTCTAGACCACTCACATCTTTCCATTTAGTGTCATCTGAAAATTCAGGACATCATGATGTCATGCCTGGAGGACAACTAACATCCCTATATGCCTGGGACTTTCCAGGTTTTAGTACTGCAAGTTCCACCTTCAGGGAACCCCTCAATTGAAGGCAATGCAGGATGGTTTGTCACTTCACTGACCTGGTCTTTTACAGTAATCTCCAAATAGGTCTTTCAGTTCCCAGGTTTGCTTGCCTTTAATTCTATCTCCACCCACTAACCCACAGTGCAATCTTTTAACTGCATAGATTATTGTGTCATTCCCTGTTCTTAAAATCCTGCCTTCTAAAAGAAATCTAACTCTTTACCATGGATTACAAGGTACTACATGATTTAGTCCTTTGCTACTTCTCCAAACTCAACTCATTCCATTTCCCCTTTTACTATGCTGTCTGTGTCAGTTGCTCAACTGTGCCAGGCTCTTCTCCTTCCTAGGATCTTCGTTCTTGCTGTTCCCTTTTGCCAGCTCTTTGTATGTGCACATTTGTAACCATGTAGATGTGTGATTATTTGATTTATGTCTACCTCTGAGAATTAAAGCTTCTTGACTCCCTAGCTCATTACTTAATCCCAAGGGCCTAGCACTGGGGCCAACACCTAATAAAGTTTCATGAAATTTTTATGGAATGAATTAGTGAAAGAACAGATTAATGAATACAGGTTTGTTAGTGAAGCTGCTAATGGGACTTGCTACTGAGATTTGGTGGTCTGAAAGACCACTAGGACACAATGAGCAAGGCTCCATGAGACTGGATGGGAGGCAGAGGCCAGTACATGAAAAGCTTCAAAGGGATTCAAGGAGTTGGGACATTGTCCAGAAGATAATGGGGAGCCCTAGAGATTTTGAGCCAGGGAGTGACATAATCACATTTATATTTTAGAAAACTGAAGTCAGATAGGTAGGTAGGGTCCCACTTGTGAAGACGTTTCTTTAACCCTGGGAAGATGCAGGAACTAGGGTGTGCATTTGCAATGGGTCTTGCAGAGCCAACTGGGTATGACTGCTCCCTTGGTTAATTTTCTAGAAACAATCAGCCAATTGTGAATCAAAGGCCTCTGTAGCTCCAGCCCAAAACTAATTGTATTTTTAAAATGTATTTAATCACAAATTAGAGATTGTGTAAAGGGCTTAATTGATGTCAAGATTGGCTTCCAAAGGGAGCAAATCAGTAGTGCCATTTGTCCAGGATTGAATTTTATAACATATTGCACTAAGCTCATACTCAGGGAAGCAATGATTTCTATCCACTCTGAGTACTTTGTAGCCAGTGTTCATTATATCAAAAGGGAGTAGAAAAGCAGGTGCAGTGAGTGAGTGATTGTTAACTACAGTAAATATATGAGTTGGAATGCTACCACATAAATGGAGATGAAGCCCAGGTCAGGAAGCCAGAGTTAGGATCAAATAGCTCAGTATTCTCAGAAATCAATCAAAATTATTGAATAGCTATGCAATCTTGAACAGGTGACATGAATTCTCTGAAATTTACTTTCCTTATGTGTAAAACGAATGAGATGTCCTATGATCTCCTAGTTGTACATTATCTGTCCCTTCTTTGTGTTATATTTTTTATGTGTTTAGTAAGTTACTGCTTTTTTCATGTATCAACTTCTTTGATATAGAGTTGTGTAGCTGCCTCTGTCTCCACTACTAGGTAGAAGCTCTTTAAAGTCAGGGAATGTATTTTTTTTTCTCACTTTTGAATCACTCAACAGTACCTAGCTGTATTAGTCCATTCTCAACAGCTAATAAAGACATACTCATAACTGAGCAATTTATCAAGGAAAGAGGTTTAATTGATTCATAGTTCAGCATGGCTGGGGAGGTCTCAGGAAACTTACAATTATGGTGGAAGGGGAAGCAAACACATCCTTGTTCACATGGCAGCAGCAAGGAGAACTGCCAGGCAAAGGGGGAAAAGCTCCTTATAAAACCATCAGATCTCCTGAGAACGCACTCACTATCATGAGAACACAATGAGGGTAACCATCCCCATGATTAAATTACCTCCTACAAGGTCCCTCCCACAACACATGGGGATTATGAGAACTACAATTCAAGATGAGGTTTGGCTGTGTCCCCACCCAAATCTTATCTTGAATCAGGCTGCATATCATTTATTTCACCCTTGGCACCTCCCAAATCTCATGTCCTCACATTTCAAAATACCAGCATACTCTTCCAACAGTTCCCCCAATTCGTAACTCATTCCAGTATTAACTGAAAAGTCCAAGGCCAAAGTTTCATCTGAGACAAGGTAAGTCCCTTTCACCTATGAGCCTGTAAAATCAAAAACAAGTTAGTTACTACCTAGATACAATGAGGGTACAAGAACTGGGTAAATGCACCATTCCAAATGGGAGAAATTGGCCAAAACAAAGGGACTACAGGTCCCATGCAAGTCCAGTAAGGCAGTCATTAAACCTTAAAGTTCCAAAATGATCTCCTTTGATTCCATGTCTCATATCCAGGGCTTGCTGATGCAAGAGGTGGATTCACATGGCCTTGGGTAGCTCTGCTCCTGTGGCCTTGCAGTGTACAACTCCCCAGCCAGCTTCTTTCATGGGCTTGTGTTGAGTGTCTGCAGCTTTTTCCAGGCACACAGTGCAAGCTGTCAGTGGAGCTACCATTCTGGGGTCTGGAGAATGGTGGCCCTCTTCTCACAGCTCCACTAGGCAGTGCCCCAGTAGAGAGTCTGTGTAAGGGCTCCAACCCCACAATTCCCTTCTTCATTGCCCTAGTAGATGTTGTCCATAAGGGCTCTGCCTCTACAGCAAACCTCTGCCTGGACATCCAGGCATTTCCATACATCCTCTAAAATCTAGATGGAGGTTCCCAAACCTCAATTACTGTCTTCTACGCACCTGCAGGACCAACACCACATGGAAGCTGCCAAGGCATGGGGCTTGCATCTTCTGAGGCCATGGCCTGAGCTCTACCTTGGCCCCTTTTAGCCATGGCTGGTGTGGCTCGGATGCAGGGCACCAAGTCCCTAGAAAGCAGACAGCAGGTGGGTGCTGGACCTGGCCCAGGAAACCATTTTTTCCTACTAGGCCTCTGGGCCTGTGATGGGAGGGGCTACCACCAGGAAGACTTCTGACACGCCCTGAAGACATTTTCCCCATTGTCTTGGTGATTAACATTTGCAAATTTATGCTTATACAAATTTCTGCAGTTACTTTTGCAAATTTCTGCAACCAGCTTGAATTTCTCTTCAGAAAATGGGTTTTTCTTTTCTATTGCATCATCAGGCTGCAAATTTTCCAAACTTTTATGCTCTGTCACCTCTTGAATGCTTTGCTGCTTAGAATTTCTTCTGCCAGATACCCTAAATCATCTCCTTCAAGTCCAAACTTCCACAGATCTCCAGGGCAGGGGCAAAATGCTTCCAGTCTCTTTGCTAAAACATAACAAGAGTCACCTTTGCTCCTATTCCCAACAAGTTTCTCATCTCCATCTGAGACCACCTCAGCCTGGACTTTATTGTCCATATCACCATCAGCTTTTTGGACAATGCTATTCAACAGGTCTCTAGGAAGTTCCAAACTTTCCCCCATGGTGGCAGAAAGGAGAAGTGTTGAGCAAATGGGGAAAAGCCCTTTATAAAACCATTGGATTAACCAGGTGAGGAGGCTCACGCCTGTAATCCCAGCACTTTGGGAGGCTGAGGCAGGCAGATCACGAGGTCAGGAGATTGAGACCATCCTGGCTAACACAGTGAAACCCTGTCTCTACTAAAAGTACAAAAAATTAGCTGGGCATGGTGGCAGGTGCCTGTAGTCCCAGATACTCGGGAGGCTGAGGCAGGAGAATGGTGTGAACCTGGGAGGCAGAGCTTGCAGTGAGCTGAGATCGTGCCACTGCACTCCAGCCTGGGAGACAGAGCAAGACTCCATTTCAAAACAACAACAACAACAACAAATCATTGGATCTTGTGAGAACTTACTATTATGAAAACAGCATGAGAGTAAATTACCTTCATGTAATTTACTCTCATGATTAAATCACCTCCCTCTGAGTACCTCCCATGACAGGTGGGGATTATGGGAACTACAATTCAAAATGAGATTTGGGTGGGGACATAGTCAAACCGTATCTCTAGCACAATATCTTTGACATAGTAGGTGCCCAATAAGTGTTCTGTGAACCTAATTCAGGGTTCATTTCATCTCCAGAAGTCTATAATTATGGGAATTCTACCTCAATGGGTAAGTATAAGGATCACAGCATGGGGTTTTCCCAGGCATCCAGGAAATCCCTAAACTCCACAAACACCAGTTGGCCATGGTTTCCATCTAAGCTCAGGGGTCTTCTTCAAGGATAGCTTAGTTTGAGTTTCTCCTTTCTCTCTCAGCTAGGTTGGGCCAAGAGCTTTCTTTCTGGGCCCTGGTAGCCTGATTTGCATACATTTATCTTCACACTAACCACATTACGTTGCAGTTGTATTGATGTTCCTGTCTTTCCCAATAGGATGTAGTCCCAGTGGGAAGCAAGGCTCAGCACATTGTAAGTATCCAGTGTAGATAACTCTGGGGACTTGTGGTTAGCTTAGTGATGTACAAGCCTGTGCAACAATTTATTGCAATCATTGAAGTTTCCCCTTTGATCCTGCACTCAGGATGACAGGAAGGAGGATGACACTCAAGGTAGGATGTCATCCTCCTTCCTTTCTATCTTCCTGCTGAGCACTTCCTTCCTTTCATTCCACCAGCATTTCAGAATCAGTATATCCTCACACTCAAGCTATTCCATCCCCTCTAAAACCTCTGAAAGGCTTCGCCACTGAAACTCTATGTATTTTTTACATTTGCCTTTGAAAACCGCCCCCTACATCAAAGTAGTTGTCAAGATACTTCAAGTACATACCTACAGTGTCTTTTGTCTGTCCTGGCTTCTCCCTTCCCACTGCCCTGGTTCAGGCCCGATACTTATTTTAATACTTTATTATGGAAAATGTTAAACATATACAAAATAAACAGGATAGTGTAATGAACCTCCATGTGCCTATCACTCAGTTTTTATAATTATCAATATTATGCCATTCTGTATTCCTGGCTCAATTATTTTTATTATTCTACAGTTATTTTCTAGGTAAGATAAAATTTACACAGAATTTACACAGCACAAATCTTTGTGTACAAATTTGACAAATGGAGGCATCTATTTAATCATGCTTCTATCATGATCTAAAACATTTTTATCTCCCAGTTTCTTTGTGTCCCTGCCCAGCCAATCACTCCTGTCCCCCAGGGCAACTGCTGTTCTGATTTTTCATCTTAGATTAGATTGGCTGTTCTAGAAGTTCATCTAAATGGAATAATACAGCATGCACTCTTTTCTGTTCAGTATCTTTCACTCAGTATAATGTCTGTGAGATTCCTCCATGTGGTTTCTTGCATCTGTAGTTCTTTTTTTTAAATACTGCTGAGTAGTATTCTACTGTAGAAATAAATCATAATTTGTTCATCCATTCTCCAATTGATGGACATTTATTTGAGTTGTTTCTGTTTTGACTATCATGAGTAAAACTATAATGAACATTTATGTACAGCCTTTTAATGGACTTAGGTTTTCATTTCTATTTGATAAATCCTACATGCAAAATTGCTGAATCACCACATTAGTTTTTGTCTGGATGGCTACCGTAATCTAGCTGCCATTTCTGCCTTCTAATATCAGCCCACAAGTCTGGGCATCACACCATCTTCCTTTTCCCAAAGCAAAACTCTATCCATATCAAAGATCGACTTAAGAAGTTCTACTCGTCCCCTCTTGTCTTCAGAGTAAAGTTAAGACTGTCTGGCCTGGCATTCATAACCCCTGCAACCCAACTTCATCTTTCTTTCCTCATATTGATTTCCTGCTTCTCTCTTGATATTCTGTGGGAATTGGGGACATGGTCTCTGATCCTAGGCTTTTATAGGACCATTGTCTAAAAGGCACCATTTTACTTGACCCCGTAAGACATGGCAGTGCCTAGCTCACAAGAGGACCCACAACATCTGCTGACTGGGCCAGTCAATGCTAGCTCAGCCCCAGGAGTGTGGAGCTCACATGTCTCAATGCAGAAACAGAGAAATGCCTGTAATGTCCCTATGGCTCTCACTGCACCTTTCGAGAAGGTAGGCAATTAAACCAGGTAAGATCTCTCTGGATGGTAAGATTCTGTGATTCTGTGAATTTTACTAAATCCTCTGTGTCCAGAAATTACACCTGGTTCATACCGCTGATATACCAATGGAAGAGAGTCTGCGTGGAATAATAAAAAGAACACAGGAACGAAAGTCGGTGGTCCCAAGTTCTAGTCTCGCTTCTACCATTTGCTGTGTATCCTTGGATAGGTTCATCCCCTTAGCCTCCACTGCCTCCTTTGGGAAACTGGGAATGCAAGTAAGGGGTGACCTTGATGATCAGTAAAATCAAACCTAAAATCACCCGATGGGACTGGATTTCCCAACATATTAAACTAGATCTGACATTTCTTTTTGCTGTTGTTGACAGGTCCCTTTTCCCTTTTATGTTCTCTCTGTGAATTCAGTGCTGCCTAAGTACAACCCAAGCATTACTCCTTGTCCCCAAACCATCAGTGGTAGCAGCCAAAGCACAGTTGAAACACTAACTGCCAGCAGGACCTCACTCAATGGTGGTAAGAGTTGGTATCTCACAACATGTTTGCCTAAAGTAGAGACATCTGCTTGAGAGTATGCCACTGCTACAGGACACTCTACAAGTTGTAGAATATCCACATAGCACACAATGATTACACCATTGGCAAGAATCAGGCTGCACTGTTCCATAAAGAAAATAAAATAGCCCCATTTCAGACACTTAATTTTTCTTTGCCTCTATTTACTCAACTATAAAATGGGACTAACAAAATATCAATCTTGCAGGCTTTCCTAAAAAAAATTGATAAAAGAACAGATGTAGAATGCTTAGACGTATATCTGACACACAGGAAAACTCAGCAAATATTAGATAATTATCATTATCATGAATGCTAATATCCACATCTTAGGGGACACAGAGGACTTGGAGGATGTGGACTCCACACTATATTTTGCAAGGTTTCAAGGTGCTTGGCATGTTCACCAAATGATTCATTTCCTTATCCTTAGAAACATGTTCAAAATGGAAGCAGTGTCTCTAAGTGTGAGTAGCCTTTGTTCTCTGTTTTCTTGGAAATTGAATTTTTAAACTAGAAAACTCGTCTCTTTGAATCTGCAATCCCTTAGTTATCATCCTTGGATGGCCTCTATGGGTGACAGCAGAATTGACAGTGGGCTCCTTATACCTTCTTGGGAAGAAGAGGAGTGAACGTCATACTCTTGGGAGGACAGAAGCCGAATGCTCCTGTGAGTGCCCTTCATGATAAGTGAAGAAAGGAGCAAAGAAAAGAAGAGAATGGCAGCAAACAAAAGCAAGAATTGTTCAAGAAATGAACGCTTTTTAGGAGCCTTCAAAGCCACTCTTTCACAAAGCCTGGCAGGGAGACAGTAACGAGCCTGGGTGAAAGCCAAGCATGGCCTTAATTTATTACTGCCAAACTGTTTGTTGCCTTTATTTGCCAAGACTTACTAATTGAACTTTTGTTGATCTGGCTGCCCCTCTGGAGAATTGGAGCTATTGTTACCTGCTCTGTGAGTCCCATGGAATGTGCCAAAAAATTGACCCCAGTTGTAGCTGATTTCCCTTCCTGGTTCAGGTTGCTCTTTTTCTTTCAAGAATGTTTTTGTTTTGCTTTTTCAGTTCCAACCCAGAGTAGATGTTTAGACTGAATTAGTATGAAGTTCACTGACCCAAAGGAAAGATTCCTGTTGAGAGACCAGAGAGGTCCCCGAAAAGGCCTATATGGAGACCCCCTTCCTAGACCTTCGTTTCATGCCCTGGCAAGTGGTACCCACACTCAGCTTCTACTACTTAGGGAAGGGAAGCTCTAGACAATTGATTCTCAAAGGTTGGTCCCAGGAGCGGCATCAGAATCACCCGAGAATTTGTTAAAAATGCAAATTCCGGTGCCCTGCTCCATGGCTCCCAAACCAGTAACTTGTGTCTTAAAAAGCCTTCTGAGTGATTCTGATGTAAACTAAAGCTTGAAACCAGTGCCTTAAGCCAGGGTTTCTCAATCTTGGCACTACTAACATGTTGAGCTGGATGATTCTTTGTAATGGGGGCAGTCCTGTGCATTGTAGGAAGTTTAGCAGTATCCCCGACTTTTATCCACTGGAAGCAGTAGTCTGCCACCCCTACCCCAACATGATACCTGAAAATGTCTCTGGTCATTGCCAGAGGTCCTGGAGTGAAGTAAATTCAGTCCTGGTTGAGATAATAGACAAACTGCTTGTTGTTTCTCTGGGCTCTGGGCTTTTGCTCTCTCTGTGCCATAATGACAAACAACTGCCACACTGTCTGCATGGCTCCTTAGCATGAGATAACAGGCACAAGAAGCGGTAACCACAAGGCAGCTTCCTAAAAACAGATGTAGTTTTTCAATATTGATAAATCTTTCTTTTGTATTCAGCCCCAAGCAAGCACACATTACTTTGATTTTAAGTGCAAGTTCTCTTTCTCAGATTGCTTGGTGTATTCAAAACAAAACAAAAAGCCTTTGGAGTTTGGCCTCCTCCCATCTGCCTATTTTTTGCTACTCTCAGGGCAGAAGAGACAGAGGGACTAAGTTCAGAGGTTCAAATACCTATGTAGTACAGAGTGATGTGAATAATGCATCTGCTAATCTTCCCTCTCACCATCGAAGTAGACTTCCTTGTGCATTTCAGGACAAGTGTGTCCCAGTGCTCATTCTAAAGGGTTTCCAGCCCTGGGTTCTTAGTGTTGGTGCATTTGCATTTGAAGGGTACCCAAACCAGGAAGTTTGCTGTTAGACTTCATTCCCACCACTATCATTTCAGGGTTTTGACAATGCTTACACTTCAGGATGCTGGACTTGGCAGAAATCAGCCAAACCTAAACTCAAGTGCTCAAATAAACACCAACTGAAGATCACAATTCATTTGCTCATTTGGTTGGAATCTATTGAGCACCTACCATGTACTAGCACTATGCCAGATGGCCAGGATATACATAGAGAAGAATACAGCCTCAGTCTTTGGAGGCTCATTGTGAGATAAAGGTAGAAGCCATTTCAAACAGAATGCAGAGTCTTTGATGCAACAGAGAACCATAGAGCAACATGGAAATATGCTTCACTGTTGAAGCTCCAGTGTCTGGCACATAATAGAAGCTTAATATATATTTATTGAAAGAATTTTAGAGGGGACCTGTCCTACATAAACTGAAAAGGTTAAAAAAAAAAAGTCTTGCCAAAGAAAGTACTACTTAGGTTTCCAAAGAAAAAGCAAGAGTTGGCCATGCAGAGAATGGAAAGGTTATTTCAGATAGAGACAGTAGCAAGTGCAAGGACAGTGGCATGGGAATATGCATGACAGCTTACAGTGGACTTCAAGGTCTGAATGAATTGTCTGAGGAAGTGAGTTCCTGGTTGTCTATTGCTGTATAACAAACTACCCCAAAACAACCATTTTGTTTTGGTTGTAATTTTGTGGGTAAGTAATGCAGAAATGCAGAAAGGCTCAGCTGGATGGTTCATCTCTCATTTACTTGGCATTACCTATGGCCGCTGGGGCTAAAGATTCACTTTCAAGATGATTTTTCACTGACATTTCTGGCGCCTTAGTGTTTCTTGGCTTCCCTTCCTCTCTACATATCTCATTATCTCATTATCCAGGGCTCCCCATGTGGCTTCTCATGACATGGCAGTCTCAGGGTAGCTAGTTTCCCCCAGAGTAAAGAATCTTAGAGTGAGTATTTCAAGAAGCCCAGGTAAAAGCTACAAAGCCAGTTGGGCACAGTGGCTCATGCCTGTAATCCCAGCACTTTGGGAGGCTAAGGTGGGTAGATCACAAGGTCAGGAGTTCAAGACCAGCCTGGCCAACATACTGAAACCCCATCTCTACTAAAAATACAAAAATTAGCCGGGTGTGGTGGCACCTGCCTGTAGTCTCAGCTACTATGGAGGCTAAGACGAAAGAATCGTTTGAACCCAGGAGGTGGAGGTTGCAGTGAGCCGAGATCATGCCATTGCACTCCAGCCTGGGTGACAGAGTGACACTCGGTCTCAAAAAAAAAAAAAAAAAAAAAACTACAAAGGTTTTTGTGATCTAGCTTTGGAAGTTCCAGAACATACTCCTGCATTCTTATGATCAAGCAAGTCACTACAGCCAACCCAGATCCAAGGGGAGGGGAGTAAGAGCCCTTTACCTTAATAGAGGAATGGCCTGCCTACAGAAGGAGGGAAGAAATTTGATGGCAGCCATCTTGGAGAAAAGCTTCCTCATGTGGGTTGCAGGGGTTGAGGAACTTGAAACTAAAGAGTCAAGCCTGAAGAACTTGGAGCAGCAAGCTAAAGAGTGAGCAAGGTACCCTGAATTCTGTGAGAAACCATGGAAGAGTTTAGCATGTGAGTGGTCTGATGGGATCCATTTTAGAATGATCCTTCTCTGCCAGCTGTGAGAATGGAGGAAGTGGAAGAAGACTACAGGCAGGGAGGTAGCCATGAAAGCTCTATAGCTTGAAAGAGCAGAAGTGACTTGAGGGACTGAAGACTGGGGATGGGAGAAGGGGTGTCATAAGTGAGACTCTGAGGAGCATTCAAGTTATCTGAGGGCTCTGACACCTCTCCCAACACAACCAAACCAAACATGCTCCCTTCAAAATGAGAGAAGAAAGGCCTCATTTTCCATTCCGGGAACTGGATGAGGGGTAAATGGCAGCTGGCAACTAAGCTTGCCCTCTGTGGTTTAATGGCAACACTTCTTCAGGTTTGTTCGGAGCTGCCACTGAGGAAAACAAACAGGATTGGTGTGAAGGCCATTAAAAAAAGGCCTCAGAACAAAGACTCCACTTTGCAGCTGTTGCTCAGAGCTGAGTGAAAGAAACAAAAGAGTTTGTTGAGCAAACATGAAAGGAGCCTAATTGATGCAATTAAGGTGAAATTAAATAAAGGAAGGTTTTAGCCCGAAGTTCATGGAAAATTTTTCAAAGGAGTGTCACTGGAATAGTCATTTGGGGCTTTTAAACAGAGGGAAGCACAGGATGTGGGAAATTGGCCTATTTGACCCTTGGGAGTGGAGCAAATCAAGTGTGGTGATGTGGGCTACACATGTACGACTGTTTGGCCCTGGCTGCCCCATCTTGGGCAGGGAGTAGGCCAGGGTTGGGTGTGATTGGTGAGGGAAGAGACAGAGGCAGCCGCAGGGGGAACATCTTTAACAAGACCACAGTGTCTCGCTATCATATCACCTCATTTTATTTATTTCATAATACCCCTGTCTGAGTTCATGATAGCACTTGAACATAGTTTCCAAGATGCCCACCTGGCTGTGTTGTGACCCCAAAATGCTGACACCCAAAAGCAAACATCTGTACCTCACACATGTTCCCAAGCACTGCTTAGATGTCTCAGAACTGTGCCATGGGAAATCGATACCTGAAACCAACCCAAACAGATCAATTTATTTAACAAACCAGTTATACAGTCCCTACTATATGCCAGGTACTCTTTCAAGCACTTTACAAACATTAAC
Source organism: Mandrillus leucophaeus (assembly GCF_000951045.1). Classification (NCBI taxonomy): domain Eukaryota; kingdom Metazoa; phylum Chordata; class Mammalia; order Primates; family Cercopithecidae; genus Mandrillus; species Mandrillus leucophaeus. The sequence continues at coordinate 1,341,447 of NW_012107919.1, forward strand.
CATCTGGTCCTTGTAAGGACCTGTGAGTCAGGAATACTCTTATCTGCATTTTACAAGTGAGGAATAGGAATACAGAAGTCAGACTGTGTCTGAGGCACTAAGTGGAAGAGCCAGGATTTGAACCCAGGTACTGGACTCCAGAGGCCACACTCTCGACCCCTACACTAGGCCCCTTCAAACTGTAGTCAAGGCAGGATTTATGGAGCCAGAGTATAAAATCCATTGGGAGCAGTGTAGCAGCGGGATCTGAATCCTTGGTCTGGTTCCTTAGCATCTCACTCTCATCAGCTTTGGTTGCCAAGCACAAAGCTCACCCTCCTGCACTGATGGTGGATGAAAGGAGATATCTAGAAAGGCTGAAAGCACATCTGGATGAACTCACATATTGTCAATAATTAGAATGTAGGCCTTTCAGTGGGAGGGAGGAATGCATTGCAAGGAGGCCCTATCCTTTTTTTAGAAAATGCATAAAATTTTAAAAATCTGATCAGGGAAAATTAGGAGCTTTGAAAGAGACCGGGAAAAATATAGGATGAAAAAGGCATAAAATTATAGAGATAAAAACATTACAAATAATTCTAATTTGATTTTCTCATATCATAATGGCGAAAGTAAGACCTACATCAAGAGTTGTTGAATGTAATGTTTATTTAAAATGCCAAGGGACTCATTTGAAATGTAGATTCTGGTATTACTCCTAAGCCTCCACCAGAGATTATGAATCAGTGAAATATCTGATTCATGAATTCTGGACTGAGGCTCAGGAATCTGTCTTTTATTGACAGATTTAAAGACAGGAAACTGTACCTTATCAACTGATTTTTGAGTCAAGTTTTTTCTACAGAAATGCAACAAATATCTGTTTTTAAAAATCCCATGCAGTCAGTATATAGTGGTATCTCAGTGTGGTGTTAAGTTGTATTTCTGTAATAACTAATTATGTTCAGCATCTTTTCTTGCACTTTTTGTATTCTATGTATCCTTGGTGAGGTTGCTGTTTCAAATTTATTGGAAGTTTTCAATTAGGTTGTCTTCTTACAGAGTGAAAAAGTTCTTTACCTACTTCAAATAGATGCTCATTATAAGGTATATGATTTATAACATTTTCTCCCAGTCTGTGGCTTGTCTTTTCACATTTTTAATGGTATTTTCAGAATGTGAACATTTAAAAATTCTGATGAAGTTCAATTTATAAATGTTTTTCCTTTTATAGATTGTGGTTTTCATGCTCTATCTAAGAACTCCTTTGCCTAACCCAAAGTCACAAAAATTTTTTTCCCTATGTTTTCTTCTAGAAATGTTATACGTTTAGCACTTACATTTAGGTCTGTGATTCATTTTTAATTAATATTTTATGTGCAGAGTAAGGTGGCATCTAAGTTCATTTCGCTACATATGGATATCTAATTATTCCAGCTTCATTTTTAGAAAAAGACTGTTTCCTCACCCATTGAATTACCTTGGCATCTTTGTTGAAAATCAATGGATCATAAATACACGGGTTTGCTTCTGGATACCCTACTCTGTTCTTCTGAGCTGTATGTCTATACTTATGTCAGCACTACACTGCTTTGATTCTTGAAGGTTTATAGTAAATTTAGAAGTTAAGTAGTATAAATTCCCCAACTTAGTCTTCTCTTTCAAAATTGTTTATTCTCTTCTATGTCCTTTGCATTTTCATATTACTTTTGGATTAGCTTGTTAATTTATACAAATAGACCAATGGAATTTTATAAAATTTGTGTTGAGTTTACAAATCAATTTAAAGGGAATTACTATTTTAAAAATACTGAGTCCTTCAAGCTATGTATGAAGAGGGTGTGGCTTTCAATTTATTTGGATCTCTAATTTCTCTCAGGAATATTTTGTTGGCTTGAGTATTATGTTGCACTATTTGTGTTAATTTATTCCTAAGTATTTTATTCTTTTTTGATACCATTATTTATTAAATTATTTTCTTAATCTTATTTTTGGATTGTTCATTGCTAATATGTAAAAAGACAATTGGTTGTGTATATTGATTTTGTATCCTGTGACCTTGCTTAATTTGTTACTTGTTTTAATAGTTTTTTCTAATACAAAGTCCACCTGTCTTCAAATAAAGGCCATCTTACTTCTTCCTGTCTGATCTATATGACTCTAATTTCTTTTTCTTGACTTACTGCACTGGATAGAAACTTCAGTACAATGCTGAAAAGAAGTGGTAAGGGTGAACATCCTTTCCTTGATTCCAATTTTAGGAGAAATGAATTCAGTCTTTCAGCATTAAACGTGATGTTAGCTGCAGGATTTTGTAACCTATTTCCAGTTTGCTGAGATTTTTATTATGAATAAGTGTTGGATTTTGTCAAATGCTTTTCTGAGTCTGTTGAAATGATCATATAATTTTTATCCTTTATTCTATTAATATGGTGTACTATATTCATTGACTTTGGATTTTAAATAGACTTTACATTCTGGGATAAAATCCACCTTGTCATGATAATTCTTTTAATGTGTTGTAGATAAAATTTGCCAATATTTTGTTTACATGATTATATTTGTGAAAGATATTGGTTTGCAGATTTTTTTCCTTAAAATTTATTTGTCTGACTTCAGTATCAGAGTAATAATGGCCCAATAAAATAAGCTGTTAAATGCTTTTTATTCCTCTATTTTCTGATAGTTTGAGTAAGATTGGTATTATCTTGACCTTAAATATTTGATCAAATTCACCAGTAAAGTCATCACTCTGGTACTGAGTATTTTTGTGTGTGGAAGAAATATTTTAAATTTCATTACCTTATATTATCTACTTAGATTTAGTATTTCTTCTTGAGTCAGTTTTGATAATTTATGTCTTTCTAGAAACGTGTTCGTTTCTTCAGTGTTGCCCAATTTAATGCCATGAAGCTCTTCATAATATTTCTCATAATTTCTTAATTTCTGTAGATTCTGTAGTGATTGTAGTGTAATGATTTTATACTAGATCTTAATAATTTGTGTCTTCTCTCTTTTTTTCTTTGTAAATCTGGTTAATGTTTGTTAATTTTGCTGATTTTTACAAAGAATCAACTTTTGGTGTGACCAATTTTTTTTCCATTTTTTTCTAGTTCATTGATTTGTACTCTAATTTTTATTTTTTCTTTCTTCAACATACTTGGTTTTATTTCCTTTCTTTTGTGTGTGGGGATACAATCTTAGATTAATGATATTTGAACTTTTTATTTAGACTATATATATTTAAAGTTAAAAACATACCTTAAGCATTGTTTTAGCTGCAAGCCATAAATTTTGTTACACTGTGTTTTCATTTTCTTTTAGCTCAAGATACTTTTAAATTTCATTTGTAACTTCTCTTTATACCCATAGGGTATTTTGAAATGTGTTAACTTCCGAATAGTTGGAGATTTCCAATATTTCTTTCCATTGTTGGGTTTTAGTTTAGTTTCATTATGGTCAGAGAGCATGCATCTAGTAATTTTGATTTTTTTACATTTGTTGAGACTTTTAAATGGTATGGAAAATGGTCTGTCCTGGAGAATGTTCTGTGGGTGTTTATAAAGAATGTGTACTTCTGTTGGGTGGAGTGTTCTATACCTATGTGTATGTTGGGGTGCAAGGTGAAGGAATGAAATGATAATGAAGACATAATTCTTGCCTTTTAAAATTGTTTAATTCTTGTAAAGTGGTGGTTTTCAACTCAGGGCTATTTTGGCCCCCAGCTGACATTTGGCAATGTCTGGAGACGTTTTTGGTTATCACTAACTACTGGGGTCCAGTGCCACTTGCATCTAATAAGCAGATTCTGCTAAACATTCCGCAATGCACAGGCTAGCCCCCCACAATAATTATCTATCCTAAAATGTCAATAGTCCCAAGGTTTAAAAACCTTGCTTTAGAGGATATAAAAGGGACTTAATTATAATTCAAAGCTTCAGAGGATAATTTTCATGTTATGCCAATTACTGTACTGTGGCTAAAACTGATCAACCCTTTAGCAATTACCACACCTCTCACATGTTTGTTTTTCCCACTAGACTGTGGAACTCTTGAATGTTGAAATTCACCCAAATATTTATGGTGGTTAAAAGCACAGAGACCAAGTTGGATTTCAATTCTATTTCTGTGCTCGCCAGGTGTGTGACTTTGGGCTGGTTACTTGACCTCTCCAAACCTCAAATTTCTCAGTTGTATAATGTGAATAATGCACCTACCTTATAAGATTGTTGTGAAATTTAAATAAGCTCATCAAGGAAGGCATTTGATATAGTCCTGACACATATAGTCATTATTTTATTATTGTTATTGTTATATCCAGTACCTAGCCCAGTGCCTTGCAAATATGTACATATAAGCAAATAAGTAATTGAGTCATCTTCTCTCACCTTCCTTACCTCCACAGCACACACAGGCTATACAGAGTAATCCTGACTGAGATAAAACCTGTCCCTTTCTACTCCCAGTCCTTACTTTCCACAGACGAGGCCATCTATGGCTGTGGGAGATGGACAGGAGCCCAAACAGGACAAATAAGTGCAAGGCAAACATGGATTGACCTCAGTTTCACCCTTGGGACTCCTGATTTGAGATAGTCACACAGGAGGCACTGAGGTCATGCCCCAAGGAGTACCATGATCTGTGCACCCGGCATCACTCTGAGCCAACTCCCTTTGTTTTGATTTGGAGAAGCAGTTCTTTCTTCTTAATGGCCACAAAGACTGTCACGATACTCTCCACCCCATTCCTGAGTCTTGGGCACTTCACACTGGGAGTCTCTGCCTGTTGGGCAACCCTTTTGATCAATAGTAAAGGCCTTTGGGTCCCTCCCTAAGTACCTCATCTCTGTTCCCATCTACTTCTGAGTGACTTGGCAAAGATCACATCTGTGAATCAATTTGCTAACTTTTAAGTGGTGGGTGAAGGTGAAGCTTTGCCAACTTGATATCTTACTATGTTTGCTTTTGACGGAGGAGTTCATAGTGAAAGAAAGGACACCTCCAGCCCTAACAGAGCCCCTTGGTGTATAAAGCAGGTGCCAGAGAATCTAAGCAACCAGGAAGACACAGAGCAAAAGTTGAAGTTGAGAAGAGAGAAGGGTTCATTCAGTTCATTTAACACAGGGCACATGACTCCATTTTACTATCTGGTTCCTACTGTGCCCTGAGGTTGGTAAACAGAATATGGAGACTTCCTTTTTATCAACATTTATTTATAGGTCTTTGATTGATGTCCTCAACCCTCATAACCGAAAGAAGCCATTTTTGCCTATACACTTAATTTCTCTGTATGTTTACCTAGACGCTTGCCTTCTCTAGTGATAGGATACAGCAGAGATCAAGACTAAGCAAGGACAAAGTGACTTGAATCTAAAGTAATACAGGTATGTGCAGCAGAAAGCATTGGGGATAGAGCATTTGCTTTATTTTTAAAAAATCATGAAAAGGATATTCCATTTTCTATTAGCATTAGAGACTTAGAACCAACATTTCTACTTTGTTGAATTCTAATATAAAAATAATTATACCTACAGAATGCTGACTTTGTGCTGGACACTTTTCTAAACAGTTTACATGTATACATTAATTTTATTCATAATAATTAATTTTATTTAGGTTTTATTCATAATAGTTCATTTTATTTCATAATAATGAAAATAATAATAACTATTTGAATTCTGGGTATGTGCTGGACACTTTTCTAAATACATGTATAAACTAATTTTATTCATTCATTTCACAACTATTTTTTTGGCCATGTATTAGGAGGTAGGCACTGCTATATTCTGGGGATATAGAAGTGAACAAAACCCTCAGAGATCCTTCAGGGACTTTTTATTCCCTATATACCCTTGGGGAAGTCAGTAAACAAATAAAGGGCCAGGCGCAGTGACACACTCATGTAATCCCATCACTTTGGGAGGCTGAGGTGGGCAGATCACTTGAGGTCAGGAGTTCGAGACCAGCCTGGCCAACATGGTGAAATCTCATCTCTACTAAAAATACAAAAATTAGCCAGACATGGTGGCGCATGCCTGTAATCCCGGCAACTTGGGAAGCTGAGGTAGCAAAATCCATTGAATCCGGGAGGCGGAGGTTGCAGAGAGCCAAGATTGCGTCACTGCACTCCAGCCTGGGCGACAGAGCAAGACTCTGTCTCAAAAACAAACAAACAAACAAACAAAAAAACAAATAAATTAGATACTATGTTCGAAGGCAGAAGTCATTGCTATTGAGAAAAATAAACCTGGGCAGAGTGGGAGAGAGAGTTGGGTGTGTGGGGGTTCGGGGGTATACTTTTTAATCAACTATTCAGTGAACCCTTAACTGAGAAATTGCAATCTGATGGCAGGCTTGAAGGAATTCTCACAAGGAATAAGACCAAAGCCACACAATGTTGCTGTTGGTTTTTATACTGACCCTTGGGCTGATACCCTAAACTCTTAGTAAATCTATATGAACCTCCACATTTTATAAAACGATTGAGCCAGGACCAGGTACCAAGTGAACCCAGCCTGAAGTCTCCCACAGTGTAGTCACTGGCCCTGCTCTTTTATCTTTAGATAAAAGAGCTTTTGACGTCCATGCTACTCAGAAGAAGCAGAGATGTGCCTCTAGTGGGAGACATTGGTATTGTGAGCATTTGGAAGGGTTTTCTGTAGACTCTTCTTCCCCAGATGGAATGTTGGGGTATGTTTCTCTCCTTCTTGTAATTGCCTTATTCCTTAGAATTGGAATTTCTTGCCAATAGAACTGATCAGGATGCTAATACTCAGAGCTTCCTTCTATGAGAGAAGAATGAAGGGACTGTATCTTCTAAGGATGTTGGGGTGAAGGGCATCCCAGTTTTGGAAACTGTAAACTGTTTATGACTTTTTTTCTGCTACTTTGTCTGGCTTATGCTTACATTGTTGTATTCCAAGTTCTTCCAGACCCCTTCCCCAGGTCTCTCAGCTGTCTCTCCTCCAGCACTACCTCACTGCTCTACCCCAAGACAAACCAACTCTGAAAGATGTGATATCATCAGTTATGCATACTTTAGTTTGATTTTCAATCTAAGGGTCCCCTCTCCCTTAGAACTAATTGTATTTTAAGCCTTATATCAAACTTTGTGGGAGAAATTTCAAGCATCAAGAAGCCAGTGAGCAAGTGGGAAAAGTATTTGGGGCAGATGGCCCTGGGGAAGCTTTGAAAGTCTTTCCATGTGGTAGATTCCACGGGCAGCTTGTCTTCTCTCATGTGTATGATGGGATGGTTTCCCTGTCATAATACGTAGGAAGACCCCAAGTGCCTTGATCCTTCACATGTGAGTTGAACTGAACAGAATTATGGTGTTAGGTTATGTGGAGAAATTCAAAAAGAAGAGATGCTTGCATAACACCCAAGTATACAGAGTTCATCAGAGCCTTAAATAAGAGGAAGCAGTGCAGTGTCATGGAAAGAGATTGGGCACTGAAGGCAAATAAGCATGGCTTCAACTCCCAGATCGGCCACTGGATGATCACCTTGGACAAGCCAGTTAACTCCTCTGTGCATCAATTTTCTCTTTAAAGGGATGTAATCATACCTACCTTGCAAGGTTATTATAAGGACATTTGACCCATCATTTAAAATTCCTGGAATGGTGACTGGGACTGAGTAACTGCTGTTAGTAGTAGTAGAGGGACAAAGAGCAAACTTTCCAAAGATAGAATTTATGATGCAAAAAATCATTTATTAATCCCACAAATACTTATTAGATAGACATCTGCTGTACTCTGAGCACTGCTAAGAGTGGGGATTACATTAAGAAGCAAAAGAAAGATACCACCCTTTCCCATGAGAAGCTGAGAGCCTAATAGCGAATACATAGTATTGAGCAATGAATATGAAGTGTGCATGGTGTGGTGAAGGGTCCTGGGGAGAGAAGGGAGAGAACTCAAGGGTATGTCAGACTTAGCCTGTGAGATGAAAGTGGCATGGACTGGCAGAACATTAGTGTGGGTGGAGAAAAGCACTCAAGGAACATGGTTTAAAGGGGAAGAGTTCAACAAATATTGAGGAGAAGTAGTCAGCTAAAGCTTCCCTGAGAAGTCTCTTTTAGAGGTTACTGTCATTTTTATCTTATTAACACAATTCCAAATCACACATCTGGTGTAATGGATGCTGTCAAGCCTCTCCCGTATCCCTCAAACTTTTCCCTTTGCTGGTATCTGCATCTGTACCCATTCAACAAGTTTTATTGAACGGAGTCATTTATAGACACAGCTTGATGTGGACTTTATGTTCCCTTTGTATTTCCTATATTTCCTCTGGGGCCAGCCATGGAGGGGGTTACTCAGGAAGAAGCTATGCAGGACCTTGACCTCTTCCCTGAATCTGTAAGTCTCACCAGCCCCTTCCTCCTACTGCCTCTGTCTATCTGCTCTCCAGAGCTACTCTGGTACTCTCCTTCCAGGATGGCTGTCTATCTCTCCCAGGCTCTTTTCTATCTATTTCTATAGATAAATTGATAGCTGTCTTTTCCAGATTTTTTCTTCCATGATTTCTTTCAAAAAGACTGTATCTTGGTATACAATGAAATGATTTCCAACAGATCAACTCTCCCACTGAGAAGAACTAAAGAGTTGGATAAAATGCAAAGTAGCATCTGTTTAACTCCATAAGAGAGCTGCTGAGGCACTGAACATTCAAAGACTAAGGTAAAAGAAAGTGGAGAAAAGTGGAAAGGTATGCAGACTATCCGCAATTGCTTTTTCCTTGGGGCCATATGCTGATATTAGGCAGAAACCAGAGGCTGAGAGTCTAGGCTTTGCCCAAACAGAGGTTTTCTGCTGAGGAACAGAGAAAGCAGAAGAATTTTTTTGAGGTTTATTTTAAGCTCAAGGGTACCTGTGCAGGTTTGTTACATAAGTGAACGTGTGTCATGGAAGTTTGTTGTACAGATTATTTCATCACCCAGGTATTAAACCTAGTATCATTAGTTACTTTTCCTGATTCTCTTGCTACTCCCACCCTCCACCCACCAAAAGGCCCCAGAGTGTGCTGTTCTCCTATATGTGTCCACGTGTTCTCATCATTTAGCTCCCACTTACAAGTGAGAACATGTGGTATTTGGTTTTCTGCTCCTGTGTTAGTTTGCTAAAGATAATGGCCTCCAGCTCCATCTATGTCCCTGCAAAGGACATGATCTCATTTTTTATGGCTGCACAGCATTCCATGGTATATATGGACCACATTTTATTCATCCAGTCTATCACTGATAGGCATTGGGGTTGATTCCACGTCTTTGCTGTTGTGAATAGTGCTGCAATGAACATACGTGTGCATGCGTCTTTATAATAGAATGATTTACATTATTTTGGGTATATATACCCGGTAATGGGATTGCCAGGTCAAACTGTATTTCCAAGAGTCAACACTTTAAAGGGTTGGAGTGACAAATTTGAGAATGAGAATCCTCAAATACATGTCCAGTTTTCCCTAAAGACATTTGTTGAATTCTTAAGCTGTGTGGGCAGGAAATTTAAAATACAAAAGAATAACTCTGAAAAGCACAGTGGAGTCTTCTGTAGTATCTCAGTGCTTAGAAAACAAGATTCGAATTCCAGACCATCCAAAAGGAAGCGGTCCAGTGAACAAAAGTGTCTCTTAGCTGATGCTCCTTCAGAGCTGCTTTCTAGAAAGAGGAGGGAACTAGAAACATACTGAGTCTCTCCAAAGCTGCAACCAGGATGACTCATCTCAGACCCTGACTAGATTCAGGTAAACAGTTCCACTCTGTCTGCTCAAAGAAGAAAAGAAAATCCATTTCTGGAGCGTCTACCATATATGTGTACAATGCAGCATGTTAAGGAGTAGGACCATGGGACCAAAAGTCAAAAACAAACATGGACAAAGCAACAGAAATAAAACTGCAAATGATCCAGATATTGGAGTTAGCATATAAGCATAAAGTAACTATGCTTTATGTGTTCAAGAAAGTAGAGCAGGCTGGGCATGGTGGCTTATGCCTGTAATCCCAGCACTTTGGGAGGTTGAGGTGTGCTGATCACTTGAGCTCAGGAGTTTGAGACCAGCCTGGGCAGCATGGTGAAGCCCCATCTCTAACAAAAATACAAATAAATAAATAAATAAATAAATAAATAAATAAATAAATAAATAAGCCGGATGCTGTGGCGTGTACCTGTGGTCCCAGCTACTCAGAAGGCTGAGGTGGGATGATCACTTGAGCCTGGGAGGCAGAGGTTGCAGTGACCCGAGATCCACTCAACCCTGGGTGACAGAGTGAGCCCTTATCTCAAAAAAAAAAAAAAAAAAAGGAGAGGAAAAAATAGAGAAAATAGTTGAGAAGATGGAAGATGGAAATTTCATTATAGATTTAAAATCTATTTTAAAAGAATCAAATTATAGAAGTAAAATTTTAAAAACCTAAAAAAAGTACTCCATAGATAGGTTAATTATAGTTTGAGACCAAGCAATATAGAATTAGAGAATTGAAAACAGGTCAGTAAGAAAGAGTCACAAATTGAAGCACAGATACAAAGGTGAAAAATACAGAACAGAGTTTAAAAGGCATGCTGAACACAGTGAAAAACTCTAATACATATGCAATAGAAGTCAAAGAGAGAAATAAGGGAAAGAATTTCCCAAATCCATTTCCTGAAAAGATGATGACTGAGAATTTTACAAATGTATGGAAGCCATCAACTAACAGATGCAAGGAGCTCTATGAATACTGGGTAGGATAAATAAAAAGAAAATGACATCCAGGCATATAGTCAAACTACTAAATGCCAAGGACAAAGAAAAATCTTTAAAAGTAGCAAGAGAAATGACACACTATCTCTAAAGGAACAATGTTAAGACTGGCAATTGCTTCTCAACAGAAATGAGGGAGGCTGAAAAACATGTAATGACTTCTTCAAAGTGCTGATGGAATATAACTGCTAACCTAGGATTTTATAATCAGTAAAATATCTCTCAAAAATGAAGATGGAGCAAAGACATTTTAATGCAAGCAAAACGAGAGAATTTTGGGCCATCAGACCTGAACTAAAAAAAAATGCTGATGGGAGGTTTTTAGGCAGAAGTAAAATAATTCTAGACAGAACCCCAAATATGTCAATAATTACATTAAATATAAATAGATTATACATTCAATTAAAATATTATCAGATAACACTTAAAAAAATCAATTATCTGATGCTTATAAGAAAAATATGGCCAGCATTCCTAATCACTTTGTGGCCATTAGGAAGTAAAATAAGGATGACTTGAACACAAACACCGTGATACTATGACTATGACAGTCAATCCGATAACCAAGATGGCTACTAAATGACTAACAGGTGGGTAGTTTATGCAGCATGGATACACTGGACAAAGGAATGATTCACGTAGCAGGCGCGATTTCATCATTCTACTCAGAACAATCCATTACTCAATAGCCGTTTCAGTTATCAGATTAATTGTGACGGTATTGCAGCCCTTCTCTTCAAGTCACCCTTATTTTACTTCATAATGGCCCCAAATCAAAATATAGTGATGCTGGCAATTCGATATGCCAAAAAGAATCCATAAAGTGCTTTCTTTAAGTGATAAGAGAAAAAAATTATATGCTGAGGTTGCCAAGAGTTACAGTAAGAATGAACCTTCTATTCATGAAATTGTGAGGAAGGAAAAAGAAATCTGTGATAGTTTTGGTGTCATACCTCAAACTGAAAAACTGATGGTTACCACGCATAAGTGCTTAGTTAAGATGAAAAAGGCATTAAATTTGTGGGTGAAAGACATGAACAGAAATGTGTTCCTATTAATGGCAATCAGGTTTTGCACTATCTGTGGTTTCAGGCATCCACTAGGGGTCTTGGAATCTATCCTCTGAGGATAGGAGAAAGGGCTACAGTTTATTCTCCTAAACATTCAGCAAATAAAATAATCTTTAAGTTCTTCAGAGAATAAAAAAAGAAGAAACAGTTACCACCTCTTTGTAAGAGTTCAGAACCACCTCAAAACCAAAATCTGACAGGGAATTTATTAGAATGGAAAAATTACAAGCCACTTTCTCTCTTGAACATGACTGAAACATTTTTGAACAAAGTATTATCTTTTTGAATCCAATATTATACAAGAAGGATAACATACTGTCACAAAATGAGGTTTATCCCAAAATGAGTTTAAACATTTGAATATCAATCCTTGTAATTTTCTATATTAACTACAAAAACAGGGAAAAAGTAAATGCTCATCTTAAAGACAAAGAGAAGGCTTTTATAAAATATAATACAAATTCATGATTTTAAAAAAACCTTCGGCAGAGTAGGAATAAAAAGGAACTTCCTTAATTTGTAAAGAACACCAAAAAGCTAAGAGCAAACAACTGAATTAATGGTAAAACATTGAAAGCTTTCCTCCATGAGATCAGAAATGAGACAAAGATACTCATTACACAGTATCTATTCAACACTGTACAGGAGGTGTTAGCCGGTGCAGTTGAATTTCCATATGCTAGCAACAAACTAATACAAAATAAAGCTTACAAATTATGACTTATCGTAGGCCAAGAATAATTTGTTTCATGAACCTGGGGGCTCAAGTGTTGGGTGCATATGTATTTAGGATAGTTAAGTCTTCTTGTTGAGCCCTTTATCATGATGTAAGGCATTGCGTTCGTTCTTCCTGCTTGTTGTTGGTTTGAAGCCTGTCTCTCTGATATGAGAATAGCAACTCCTGCTCTTTTTGTTTTCCATTTGCATGGTAGATCTTTCTCTGTTCCTTTACTTTGAGCCTGTGGGTGTCATTTACATGTGAGTTGCATCTCTTGAAGACACCAGATAGTTGGGTTTTATCTTTTTATCCATCTTGCCATTCTATGCCTTTTAACTGGGGGTATTTAGATAATTTACAATCAGAGTTAGTATTGATATGTGAGATTTTGATCTTGTTATCATGTTGTTAGCTATTTGTTTTATAGACTTGATTGTGTATTTGCTTTATATTTTCCATGGGCTATGTGCTTGAGTGTGTTTTTGTGGTAGCAGGTTTAGTGAAGAACGTCAACGCTATGCTTAACAGCATTAGACAGATATCAAAACAGAAAACTGACCAAGAAATTCTGGAATTAAACTTGACAATTCCAAGACTGATTGGACCTAATAGACATCTACGGAATACTTCACTCAACAACCACAGATTATGCATCCTTCTCATCTACACATGGAACATATTCTAAAATTAACCACATATTTAGTCATAAAGCAAGTCTCAATAAATTCAAAAAATTCAAAATCATGCCAAGCACACTCTCAGACCAAAGTGCCATAAAAATAGAAATCAATACCAAGAAGATCTCTCAAAACTACATAAAAATATGGAAATTAAACTTTCTCCTCCTGAGTGAACAATGAAATTAAGGCAGAAATTTAAAAATTATTTGAAATTAGTATAGAAACATGACTTACCAAATATCTGGGATGCAACTAAAGAAGTGTTAAGAGGAAAGCTTATAGTACTAAATGTCTTCATCAAAAGGTTAGAAAGATCTCAAGTTAATGATCTAACCTCACACCTAGAGGAACTAGAAAGAAAGAATAATTGAACTACACAGCTAGCAGAAGAAAAGAAATAACTAAAATCAGAACAGGCCAGGTGTGGAGGCTCATGCCTGTAATCCCAGCACTTTGGGAGGCTGAGGTGGGCAGAATACTTGAGGTCAGGAGTTTGAGATCAGCCTGGCTAACATAGCAAAACCCCATCTCGACTAAACATACAAAATTAGCTGGGCGTCATGGCACATGCCTGTAATCCCAGTTACTCAGGAGGCTGAGGCAGGAGAATCACTTGAACCCAGGAAGCAGAGGCTGTGGTGAGCCGAGATCCCACTGCACTCCAGCCTAGGTGAAAGAGTGAGACTCTATCTCAAAAAAAAAAAAAAAGAAAAATAGAATAAAATAAAATCAGAGAAGAACTGAGCAAAATTGAGACCCACAAGTCCACACAAAAGATCAATAAAACCAACAGTTGGTTATTCCAGAGAATTAACAACTTTGATAGACCATTAGCTAGATTAACAGAGAAAAGATCTGAAGAAGCAAAATCAGAAATGACAAAAATGACATTACAACTAATCCCATAGAAATAAGAATGATCCTCGGAGACTATTATGAACACCTTTGTATACACAAATTAGAAAATCTGGAGGAAATGGACAAATTCCTGGAAATACACAACCTGCCTAGATTGAACCAGGAAGAAAGTAAAAATCAGAACAAACCAATAAGTTCTGAAATTGAATAAGTAATAAAAAGCCTGCCAACCAAAAAGAGACCTGGACCAGGTTGATTCACAGCCTAATTCTATCAGACATGCAAAGAGAAACTGATACTAGTTCTATTTTCTGTGGGTACGTGCGAGAGTGTGCTTTTGTGGTTTCGACAGAAATTATTCCAAAAAGCTGAGGAGGAGTGGCTTCTCCCTAGCTCATTCTATGAAGCCAGAATCATCCTGCTACCCAAATCTGGCAGAGACACAATGAAAAAAAGAATAACTTCAGGCCAATATTTCTGATGAACATAGATGCAAAAATCCTCAACAAAATACTAGCCAATTGAATCCAGCAGCATATCAAAAAGTTAATTCACCATGATCAAGTAGGCTTTGTTTCTGAGATGCAAGGTTCAACATGCAAAAATCAATAAATGTGATTCACTACATGAACAAAACTAAAAACAAAAACCATACAATCATCTCAATAGATATGGAAAAAGTTTTCAATAAAATGCAACATCCCTTCATGATAAAAACGTTAAACAATCTAGTCATTGAAGAAAGACGTCTCAAAATAATAAGAGCCGTCTATAACAAACCCACAGCCTACATCATACTACACAGACAAAGCTGGAAGCATTGCCCTTGAGAATTGAAATAAGACAAGGATGATCACTCTCATCATTCCTACTCAACATAGTACTGTAAGTCCTAGCCAGAGCAACCAGGCAAGAAAAAAAAAAAAAAAAAAAAAGACATCCAAATAGAAAAAGAAGTTAAACTATCTCCCTTTGCTGACAATATGATTCTATACATGGGGAACCCTAAAGAATTTGCCAAAACACTCCTGCAACTGATGAATCACTTTAGCTGTAGGACCTAGCTAAACTAAACAGCTTCTGCACAGCAAAAGAAATTACCAACAGAGTAAACAGCCTACAGAATGGGAGAAAATATTTGCAAACTATGCATTTGACAAAGGCCTAATATCCAGAATCTACAAAGAGCTTAAACAAATAAAAAAGCAAAAAAATAAATAACCCAATGTTAAAATGGGCAAAGGACATGAACAAACACTTCTCAAAAGAAGACATACAAGTGTACAACGAACACAGGAAAAAAGGCTCAGCATCACTTATCATCAAAGAAATACAAATCAAAACCATAATGAGATGCCATCTCACACCAGTCAGAATGGCAATTATTAAAAGTAAAAAAATAACAGATGCTGGCAAGGCTGCAGAGAAAAGAGAACACTTATACACTGTTGGTGGGAAAGCAAAGTAGTTCAGTCACTATAGAAAGCAGTTTGGAGACTTCTCAAGTAACTTAAAACAGAACTACCATTTTATCCAGCAGTCCTACTACTGGGGCATTTACCCAAAGGAAAATAATTCATTTTATTTAAAGACACATGCAGTTTTATGTTCATCATGGCACTATGCACAATAACAAAGACATGTAATCAACCTAGGAGCTCATCAACAGCGGACTGGATTTTTAAAATGTACATACATATACACCACATACACACCCATAAAAAAGAATGAAGTCATGTTCTTTGCAGCACCATGGATGGGACTGGAGACCATTATCCTAAGCAAATTAGCACAAGAAAACCAAATAAATGCTGAATACACATAGACATAAAGGTGGGAGCAATAGACCCTAGGGACTACTAGATAGGGGAAGAAGGGAGGGGGAAATGGACTGAAAAATCACCCACTGGGTGCTATGCTCACTACCTGAATGTTGGAATTATTTGTATTCCAAACGTCAGCGTTACAAAAGATACCCATGTAACAAACCTGTGCATGTACCCCGTAACTTATAATGAAAGTTGAAATGAGTTTTTAAAAATACCATTTATGATAGTATAAAAAATAAAGTATCTATAAATAAATCTAATGACAGAGGTACATGACTTGTGTGCTAAAACTATAAAACTATGGTTGTGAGGAATCATATAAGACATAAAAATGAAGAAACATATAAGACATAAAAAATGAAGGAATATAAGTTTTTTATGAATTGAAAGACCCAATATCATAGAGATGTCAGTTCTCAAATTGATGTATACATTGAATATAATTCCAATCCAAACACCAAATGAATTATGAAATTTATGTGAAAATTCAATGGACCAAGAACAGACTAGGCAATTTGAAAGAAGAAGAAGAAAGATGGAAGATGTGCTCTATCAAATATTAAGACCAGTTATAGGTAGATTGATATTGGTATAAGGATAGACAAAGAGGCCAGGAAGACAATAGAGAATTTAGAATTAGACTCACTGTTAATTTCCCAAATGTGACAAAGTTGATACTACAGTACAGAAAGAGAAAGGAAAGTGTTTTCAAAAAATTCTGCTGGGTCTATTATAAGACTAGATGCATGGATAAAAATGAATCTTGAACTCCTTTTCTCAAATCACATACAAACATTAGTTCCAGATAAATTTTCAGATGTAAGACTTGAGCTACATTTTAGATCAAATGGACCTAACAGACATAAACAGAACATTCCAGCCAACAGCAGCAGAATACACACTCCTCTCAAGCACCCACAGAACATTCTCTAGAATAGATCATACGTTAGGCCACAAAACAAGTCTTAACAAATCTAAGAAGATGGAAATTATGTCCAATATCTTTTCCAACCATAATAGTATGAAATTAAAAATTAGCAATGAAAGGAATTTTAGAAAATTCAGAAATATGTGAAAATTTAATAGCATGATCCCCCAAAACCAATGGGTCAAAGAAGAAATTAAAAGGGAAATATAAAAATATCTCGAGACAAATGAAAGTGGAAACACACATAGTAAAATTTATGAGATGCAGCTAAAGCAGTTCTAAAAGGGAAATTTACAGCAATAAATGCCTATATGAACACAAGAATAATCTCAAGTAAACAATCTAATGTTAGACCTGTAGGAACCAGGAAAAGAAAAAAAAAACTAAGCCAAATGTAGTAAAAGAAATGAAATAATAAAGATGATGGCAAAAATAAATAAAATAGACTAGAAAAACAATAGAAAAGATCAACAAAATTAAGAGTTGGTTTTCAGAAAATATAAACAAAATTAGCAAAACTTTAGTTAAACTAAGAGAAAAAGAGAAGACTCAAATAAAGAAATGAAAGAGGAGACATTACAACTGATACCTCAGAAATACAAGGAATCATGAGACCACTGTGAACAATTATATCCCAAAAATGGAATAACTTAGAAGAAATGAATAAATTCCTTGACACAAACTACCTACCAAGACTAACTCATGAAGAAACAGAAAATCTGGAAAAACAAAAACAAAAACACTAACAAGCAAGGAGATTGAATCAATAATAAAAAGTTCCCCATCAGAGAAAAGCCCAGGACCTGAGGGCTTCACTGCCAAATTCTACCACACATTTAAAGAACTAATATTAATTCTTGAACTTTTTCAAAAAACTGAAGTAAAGGAAATACTTCCAAACTCATCTTATGAAGCAAGTATTACCCTGTTACCAAGGCCAGACAAGGGCACTACAAGAAAAGACAGGCCAATATCCCTGATGAACACAGACGCAAAAATGCTCAACAAAATGCTAGCACACTGAATTCAGCAGCACATTAAAAGGATAATTCACCATCATCAAGTGGGACTTATTCCTGGGATTCAAAGATCGTTCAACAAATGCAAATCAATAAATGGAATACATGGCATCAACAGAATGAAAAACAAAATCCAAATGATAATTTCAATAGATGCATAAAAAATATTTGATAAAATTCAGCATCCTTTCTTGATAAAAACTCTCAAAATTAGGTACAGAAGGAATGTGTCAGATAAAATAAAGGCTATATTTAACAAACATGTAGATATCATACTCAATGGCAAAAAGCTTTTCCTCTAAGATTAGGAACAAAATGATCATGCCTACTCTCACTACTTACAGTCAACATAGTACTGGAAGTCCTAGCCAGAGTATTTAGGCAAGAGAATGAAATAGAAGGATCCGAATCAGAAAGGAAGTTAAATCTTCTCTTTTAGTAGATGATATAATCTTATGTACATAAAACTCTAAAGACTCCATCGCAAAACTATATACTAACAAGCAAATTCAGTAAAGTTGCAGTATACAAAATCAACACTTGAATATTATTATTATTATTATTATTATTATTATTATTATTATTAAGACAGAGTCTTGCTCTGTCACCCAGGCTAAAATGCAGTGGCATGATCTTGGCTCATGGCAACCTCTGCCTCCTGGGTTCAAGTGATTCTCCTGCCTCAGCGTCCCGAGTAGCTGGGATTACAGGTGCCCACCACCACACCCGGCTGATTTTTGTGTTTTTAGTAGAGGTGGGGTTTCACCATCTTGGCCAGGCTGGTCTCGAACTCCTGACCTCGTGATCCACCTGCCTCGGTCTTTCAAAGTGCTGGGATTACAGGTGTGAGCCATCACACCCGGCCAAATCAGTATTATGTCTATACACTAACAATGAACTATCTGAAAAAGAAATCAAGAAAATAATTCTACTTACTGTACCTACAGTAAGAAATACAATGCTTAGGAATAAATTTAATGAAGGGGGCAAAAACCTGTACACTAAAAACAATGAAATATGATAAAAGAAATTGAAGAAGACACAAATAAATAGAAATATATTCCATGTTCATGGTTTGGAAGAATTAACATTGTTAAAAAATCTCCATACTACCCAAAGCAATCTACGGATCCAATGCAATCCCTATAAAATTTCTAATGACATTTTTTCACAGAAATAGAAAAAATCATAAAATTCATCTAGAACCACAAAGGACCCCAAATAGCCAAAGCAATCTTGAACAAAAAGAATATTGAAGGCATCACATCAACTCATTTCAAAATCTACTGCAAAGTTACAGTAATCAAAGCAGCATGGTACTGGCATAAAAATCGATACGTAGAACAATGAAACTGAATAGAGAGCCTCAGAATAAATCCATGTATTTACAATCAATTGATTTTTCCACAAAGATGTCAAGAACACACAATAGGGAAAATACAGTCTTTCCAAAAAATGGTGCTAGAAAAACTGGATATCCACAAGCAGAAGAATGAAATTAGACCCTATCTCATACCATATACAAACATTAAATCAAAATGGATTGAGGATTTAAATGTAAGAACGGAAACGATAAAACTACTAGAAGAAAACAAGGGAAAATTTCCTAGATATTGGTCTAGGCAATGGGATTTTATGGTTTTGACCCTCAAAACACAGGAAACAAAAGCAAAAATTGACAAATGGAATTACATCAAACTAAAAACCTTCTGTACAGTAAAGGAAACAATCAACAGAGTAAGGAGACAACCTAAGGAACAGAAAAATACATAGATGATCCCAACTTAACAATGGTTTGACTTTATGATGGTGCAAAAGCAATATGCATTCAGCAGAAAGTGTATTTCAGTACAGTATTCAATAAATTGCATGAGATATCAGACACTTTATCATAAAACGGACCATGTGTTAGATGCTTTTGCTCAACAGTAGGCTAATGTTAAGTGTTGTGAGCATGTTTAAAATAGGCTATGTTAAGCTATGATGTTTGATACACTAGGTGTATGAAATGCGTTTTTGACTTCACAATATTTTCAACTTACAACAGGTTTATTGGAAAGTAAGCCCATTGTAAGTCAAGGAGCATCTGTATATGCAAACCATACATCTGATAAGGGATTAATATCCAAAATACATAAGAAACTCAAAGCAAGAAAACAAGTAACCCAATTTAAAAACGGACCTATGACCTGGATAAACATTTCTCAAAAGCAGATATACAAGTAGCCAACAGATATATGAAAAAATGGCTAACATCACTAATCATCAGGGAAAAGCAAATTAAAACCACAATGAGATATCATCTCATGCCTATTAGAATAGCTATTATCAAAAAGATGAAGGATAACAAGTATACATAAGGATGTGGAGAAAAGGCAACACTTAAACATTGTTGGTGGGAATGTAATTTAGTACAGCCATTATGGAAAACAGTATGGAGGTTTCTCAGAAAACTAAAAATAGAACTAACCTGTGATCCAGCTATACCACTACTGGATATATATCCAAAGGAAAGAAAACCAGTATGTCAAAGAGATATTTGCACTCCCATGTTTATGGCAGCACTAGTCACAATAGCTAAGATATGGAATAAACTTAAGTGTCCATCAACAGATGAATGGAGAAAGAAAACGTGGCATATACACACAATGGAATATTATTCAGCCATAAAAAGGAAGAAATCTTGTTGTTTACAGCAACATTGAGGAGCTGGAGGTCATTATGTTAAGTAAAATAAGCCAGGCACAGAAAGACAAATACCACACCATATCACTTATATAGAGAATCTTAAAAAGTTGAACTCACAGAAATAGGGTAAACTGGTAGTTACCATAGGTGGAGGTGGCGAGATTTAGGAGATGGTAGTCAAAAGACAAAAAATTACAGCTAGACAAGAATCATAAGTTTAAGAGTTCTGTTGTATAACATGGTGACAACAGTTTTTATTTGTCAAATAAAAATGCTAATTTATCAAATAAATTTTTTAAATGTGTACATCTAAATGTGAAAAGGTAAAACAATAAAGCTTTTGAAAGAAATCAGATGATAAATCTTCATGACGTTCAGGTAAGCAAAGATTTCTTAAATTTGATATGAAATCAGCTATTTACAAAAGAAATAATTTATAAATTAACATGTTAAAATTAATAAAGTAGTTTACTACAGAAAACTGTTGAGCCATATCTATAAAGTGATCATAAGTATAACATATGACCCATCACTTCCATTCCTATGTATATATCCAAAAAATATGTTTTTATGTGCATCAAAAGATATGTATAAGAATAGCCTTTGTAATACTATTCACTATAGCCCCAAACCAGAAACAACCCAAATGTCAATCAATAGTAAAATGGATAAATGCATTTGGCATTTGACATAGAATTCCATATGAAATTAAAAAGAAAGCCCAATATGAATGGATCTCACCACATAAATTTGAGTGAAAGAAGACTGAAAATTGTCAGATTCAAAATGGAGTCACTCAAGTCAAACCTGACAAAATGGAGCCAGAGAAGGCCATGAAGGGAAGGTTCTCATGCACAATTTACCTAACAACAACAACTATCACAAGAAATTTTTTCCACACTGCAGCGACTATGTGAGTCGTGCAAGGACAGCAAGCAGCACAAGGACAGCTAGCCACGTACACAGAAACACTTGCCTGACAAACTGTTTCACAAGCCCAATCCAAAACTGCCAAAGGTCTAACTGTAACTCCTAGATTACAAGTCCTACCTAGCAACTGTTGGCATTTGCCAATCAGAACTCAGTACTCACAGGGCACTGCCATTGCAATGAAGTGTCTTTTTGTTGTTGTTGTTATTTAAACTTAAAGTTTATTTAGTAAAATCTATAGAGTTATATGAGATTTTTTTTTAAATTTTTTTTATTATACTTTAACTTCTAGGGTACATGTGCACAACATGCACCTGGAAACCATCATTCTCAGCAAACTATCGCAAGAACAGAAAACCAAACACAGCATGTTCTCACTCATAGGTGGGAATTGAACAATGAGAACACTTGGACACAGGAAGCGGAACATCACACACCGGGGCCTGTTGTGGGGTGGGAGGAGGGGGGAGGGATGGCATTAGGAGATATACCTAATGTAAATGAAGTGTCTTTTAAAACAACAGGTAAATCTCTTTCCCTGACAAAACCCTAACCTTTTTTTTTGTTGTTGTTGTTCTCTGGACATACCAGAGGCCACCCTGTTCCGTATATACATCCCGGATTACAATGCTACTTCTTGTAGCTTACTCCCAAACAAAACCTTTCCTACTTAGAGATTCATCTCTCTGTATTTTTTATGTTGACTGAAGCCAGACACACAAAAAATACATCGCATGTAACTCCAATAATAAAACGTTTGAAAAAGTGCAAAAATAAAAGGGGAACTTAAGGAGAAGTTCTGAGTGCTGGTAATATTGTTGCTTGATCTGGGTTACAGGAAACTGTTCACTTTGTGTGACTTCATTGATCTATGCAGCTGATTTGTGTACTTTTTGGTATGTATGAATGTTAAAATCCAACAAATGGTTTTTTAAAAAGTCAAGAACTTACAAGTCAAAAGCTTTTGTTTTCATAACCATCTTCTCTGAATTAAGCCTAGTTTAGAAGGTTAAAGCTGAACATTGAATCTCAGGGCTTCATCTTTCCCAGATTTTGATCTTAGATAAGTCACTTAAACTTCCTGTGCCCCAGTTTTTTCATCAGTAAAATGGAGATAATAATAGCACTCATCTCATAAGATTGCTGGGAATATTAAATAAGAGGTATAAAGTGGTCGGAACAATGCCAGGCACTTAGGAAAGACTCAATAAAAATAGGTTGATGTTGTTTCTGCTATTTTTTTCCAATCCTCTTCAGGCAATGGATGATTCTTGCTTGAGGAAGTAGAAATAAGAAATCACAATATGCATGTTTTAAAATATCATCTTGCTACATCTTTAGAAGCTGAGACTTGGTTTTTACAAAATCCTCTTGCCACATGTGCTTTGGACATACTAATATGCAAATGGAAAAAAAAAATAGAAGACAGAAAGCTTGTGCCCTGAGAGAAACTCTCCTAATCAATAAGGGCCTAATCAGTGGAACCCCAAATTAGAATGAAGTGTACTTTCCAATGATCTCTTCTATAGAAACCATGGCAATAAGTAGGTCACTCAAAATGAAAAAATTTTCTTGGTCTTAGTAAAAATGCTTCAGTGAGGCAGTCTTTTTGCTAGAATATTTCAGACCCCTGATTTCTAACCTTTTCTCTGCTCTTTTTGGAATTCTAATCCTTAAAAGCTAGCCCCGTTCTTGTGTTTTCTTGGATACTTACCAAGTTAATCTTCCAACATTGAAGAGTATTATGAATGTTAAGCTGCATGAAAAGGAATAATAATTTTGTTCTACCTGTAAGACTTAGGGTCACTGCTAGCTTTATAAATTCGTGTGTTTTTTCTTGGCAGCTACCTAATAGTTTTTCTAGCCACCATGACTTTAACCCCACATTACAGCATCACTGAGCTATTTATTCAGTTTAGTTCAGTTGGCTGAGGAACTGTGCCAGAAACTGCTATTAGGAAGCTAATCTTATTTACCCCAAAGCAACTAAAGGATTCTCAAAGTGGTTTTCACTGAATTTTTTTATTCTTAAAAAAAATCTCACTTTTGTGTCTCTTGTTGAAGTGAGATAAGGAAACAAATTTCCAAAAAGTTTAAGTTACTCCATAATAGTAGGTGATGAGGACAGAACTGGAATCCACCATAATCCTCACCATCTCTGAGATGTTAAGATTTGAATTTAAGTTTAAAAAAATAGTGAGGTAAATGAAGAGTTGAGAGTCTATTTCAGTTGAAACTCAGAGTAAAAGTGATTTTATGATTCTGCAATATGTCATTTACAGGTGAGGGAATGTGAATTCCCTTTGGACTAGCACAGAATAGATGCAACCTGGATAAGGCTGGGGACCATCACTGCCAGACATGGGAAAAAGTTATCCCTAAGGTGCTTTAAACACAAACACCAAGACCTTTAATTTTTATCCACCTTCAAAAGCTAAAGCAGGTTAATAAAGATTGTTAAGCTCCAGGGGTCAGATTGGAGCTGAGATTCCATAGACTTGGCAATAAAAAGTTGTTTGTAATTTCAGTAATTTGAGGAACATGCCCAAGAGACTCTGGGCTGCCAGCGTCAATAGACACAAGGGTTGGGGATATAAACAGATTTTTCTCACCAGCATTAGGCATTGATGTTATGCCAGTTATGGTGACTCAGTTCCCTACATTCAAGCACCTTATTTTCTTCCACCTGAAGACTTTTCTTTCCTGTAATTTTATTCATCCCCAATTCTTTCACTATTAAAAAGTGTGCAAGAGGTTCTTTTGACATGTGTTTCACTCCAATCAACACATATTTCTTTCAAGTATCAGAGTGAATAGATTTCCCAAGACATGAAGAGAAATGAAACTGATCTTTGGAGTCTTTAGGAACTACCACTACTCCTTGTCCAGACGTGGGTCACAGTGAGGAATGCCGATCTCGATTTGCCTGCCAGACATTATTCTGTATAATAGGGGAAAATTGCTAACCTGAATTCACATAGGAAGCTAATATGTATCCCAGAACATGAACTCTAAGGCAAATAGATCTGGATTTATTACAAAATGTGAAACTTTCAGAAAGCAACTGAACATCTTACAGCCTCAGCTTTCTCATCTGTAAAATGCGTATGATAATACTTGCTTCATAGGGTTGCTATTAGGAATACATAAGATCATGGACATAAGGCAGTAAGTGAGTATTATCACTTTGTAAGCATCAGTTTAACATAGCTACTACTATATAATTATTAATTCTTTTTGAGGTGGTTGGGTGGCAAATTAATATAAATTGTTTCATTTTACAGGGGTGAAGTGGGCTGTGTTAGAGAAGAATCATTTCCGTCAATAAACCAATTTAGCCCCAGATCAGGAGACAGAGCGCACGTCTCCAGGTTCCTCATCTTTTCCCTTGGAATGGAGCCAAAACCTGGCAGCAACTTTATTCTACTGCTAATGACAGCTCCAACCCAGGTTCCTGAGGGCCCAACTCAACTGCTTTTCATCTCTGAAACCAGATCACATTCCCCATTTTCATTTTCTAATTACCCAGTGGGCCAATTTCTACTGTTATTTCTCCTGGGGGTTGGCAAAATCTGGTTTTAAACAGTTATTCTGGGCGTGCAGGAACACCGCAGCTCTGCTCCCACCGGTACCCCACCCTAGCTGACACACATGTACCCCACCATGCTGCCACAGCTGCTGGAACACACAGGCAAACACGGACCCCACTGCCACTGGCCCAGTGAAGCACTTTGGCCATCACCACTCATCAGAGTGCAGTGGCCGCAGACAGGGAACACTTTGGCCTCTCAAGCACAGCAGGTCTTTAACTAGAGACCAAAGACAGGGGCCCAGTACTGGCCCCAGAGTTAGAACATACAACCCAGGAGTGCTGAGTTGAGCCTTGGCCCCCTAAAATCTTCCAGAAATGAAGTCAGTTGACTGAAGCCATCTTATACTACAATTAAATCCTCAAGAGCATCAAAAAAGATAAAAGCCAAAAACTCATCCAAAGGACAGCAACTTCAAAGATTAAAGGAACATCAGCCCACAAAGATGAGAAATAACCAGCATGAGAACTGTGGCAGCTCAA
>NW_012107919.1:1367626-1375791 GCF_000951045.1 Mandrillus leucophaeus
TAATTCATTTTATGAATTTCATAATGTAATTGTAAGTATTAACAGCAGAATTGATCAAGCTGAGGAAAGAATCTCAGGGTTCAAAGACTGGTTCTCCAAAATAACTCAGTCAGACAAAAGATGAAGGAAAAAAAGAATAAAAAATGAAATAAATCTCTGAGAAATATAGGATTATGTAAAGAGACCAAATCTATAGCTCATTGGCATCCCTGAAAGTGAGGGAGAGAAAGCTAACAATCTGGAAAACATGTTTGAGAACATCATTCATGAAAATTTCCCCAATCTCACTAGAGAGGCCAACATTTAAATTCAGGAAATGTAGAGAACTCCTGCAAGATACTATACAAAATGACCGTCCCAAGACACATAGTCATTAGATTCTCCAAGATCGAAATGAAAGAAAAAATGTTAAAGGCAGCTACAGAAGGGGCAGGTTACCTACAAAGGGAACCCTATCAGGCTAACAGCAGACCTTTCAGTAGAAACCCTATAAGCCTGAAGAGATTAGGGGACTATATTCAGCATTCTTAAAGTAAAGAGATTTGAATCAATAATTTTATATCCCACCGAAATAAGGAAACGCTGGGCCTCCACCACGCTGTCTCTCAACCAAGATCAGCTGGAAACCGGGGGAACTTTTCCCTATAGCAGAGGTGTAACCAAAAGGATCCCAGAAGCCCCAGTGAACACCTTGGACACCTACAGACCTTACCACCAGGTTCCCACCACCAGGTTCCCTGCATTCCTCACAAGCCCTAAGCCCAGCTGAGGGGGATGTCTGGAGACTACATATCTATGTTCCCCCTAGAGAAGGAACTGACACTGTCCCCTTCCCCTTACGGCCCATGTGGCTACTGTGCTACTCCATCTTAGAGCTGGAACTAAGGCTGAAGTGTGTCTTGCTCTGCGGGTGATTAGCCATGGCTCTCCTTCACCCCCAGGCTAAGCCACCACCAAACCACTCAGCCTGGTGGCTGGCATTCCCCAGCTAAGCTGCAAGCAGCTGTTACATCATTCCTCATAAGGCCAAGCAAATGTCCAGCCGCTCCACCTACCCCTCTGGCTGCCCCTTCGGTCTGGAGCTGAAGTGGCACCCTGCCTCCTGAGAAACCAGTACCTTGGTCACTCAAAGCAGTCATGCCTTCCTGATGCCTAAGTTGAAGTAGTGCCCTGCATCCCAGGAAATGGTGCCTGGGCTGTCCAGACTTAAGTCAAAGCAGTCCACTGCCCCATTGGGATCAGTGTCCTGGCTGAGCTGAGCAGTTGTGCATTCTAGGACTGAGCTGATGTAGTACCCCCACATAACAGGAGAACAGAGCAGTGGCTGAGAGGAGACACCTGCCCTACAGGTCAAACAACTCTACTATACAGATTCCCTGGAGCTAGACCAGCCTTCTAGAGTCTGAGCTGCTGAGACATCCCTCTTCCTAGGAAGTGGAGTCACCTCTGTGCTGTTCCCTGCTCCCCAGGGCCTGAACAATAGCTGTACTCCACCATTCTAGGGTACTTGCTGGCACTGCATATGGCTTCACAGAGTCTGGGATGTGACCAAACCCCAATATCCCAGGGTCTAGAGTCACTACTATATGGTGCTACATCCCTTAAGACCCAAGTTGCCACTGAGCTCTATTGGCTCAGGTTCTCAAAGTAGTCATACCCTGATACCCAGGCCCAAAACCTCCAGAGGACGCCTTCCTTGCCCGAGTCAGGCCAGTGTTGTGCTCTTCCCTCTAAAGGCCAAAGGACATTTATAAACCAGCCCCCTAGACTCAAGCTGCTGTGTGGAGGGTGCCACAATGGGTTCAGGGGACCCTGGCCCCACAGCAACTGCAAGCACCTGTACCTGGAACCTAGTACTATTGAAGCTGTCTGTAGACCATGTCAGACCTGACACCAAGAGGGATCCCCTTGGCTAAGTCTCTCCATTGTGGGGAAAATGAGAATAAGAGAAAACCAAAAACCCTTGACACCGAGGACATTAACAACCTATGCTGCTGCTGCTGCTGCTGCCGCTATTACTGACACAGACTTTTACAACCTGGGCCACTGAATTGTCCACAGTTATGGCTGACATTGAACATAGCTGAAGAAGTTGCACAAAGACCATATCACTGTATTTATCTGGAAACAAAGTCATCACACCTTTCCCAACCAGCACACTACAACACATCTGCAAGTGGAATTGTTTCTCTATGAAAGACTATGAAGTTTAGAAGTGGTGATTGTTCCACCAGATGCACAGACATCAACATAGGAACACAAGAAACATGAAAAAAAA
This sequence comes from Mandrillus leucophaeus, assembly GCF_000951045.1. Lineage (NCBI taxonomy): Eukaryota > Metazoa > Chordata > Mammalia > Primates > Cercopithecidae > Mandrillus > Mandrillus leucophaeus. The sequence continues at coordinate 1,369,905 of NW_012107919.1, forward strand.
GGAAATATGACACTACCAAAGGAAGATAATAGCTATGTACCAGACCTCAATAGAAGGAAAATCAACAAACTGACAGAAAAGGAATTCAAACGCATCGTCTCAAGGAAGATAAATGAGATACGGGGGTGGGGTAGGGAGGAGAACAGACAATTTAATGAAATAAGTAAAACAATTAATGACATGAACAACAAATTCAATGAAGAGATATAAATTATAAAAAAAGAACCAAACAGAAGTTATGTGGCTGAGGAATGGAATAAATAAAATACAATACAATAAAGAGCTTAAATAGCAGACTTGATCAAGCAGAAGAATGTCTGAACTTGAAGATATGTCATTTAAAATTTACCAGTCATAGAAAAAGAAAAAAGAATGAAAAAGAGTGAAGAATGCCTCCAAGCCATGTGGAACACCACTAAATGAACAAATTTTTATAATATTTCTGTCCCAGGAGAAGAGGAGAATGGAAAAGGCTTAGAAAACTATTTAATAAAATAATAGTTGAAAACTTCCTAAAGTCTGAAAAGATTTATGAACATCTAGATCCAAGAAAACTCAAAGGTTCCCAAATAAGATCAATCCAAAAAGTCCTCTTTGAGACACAGTATAATCAAATTGTCAAAAATCAAAGACAAACAGAGAATTCTAAAAATAGCAAAAGAAGAGCATCAATTCACATATAAGGGAATCTCCATTAGATTAAGAGCCGATTTCTCTGCAAAAAACTTACAAGGAGAGAATTACATGACATATTCAAGTACTGAAAGAAGTAACTTGTTAGCCAAAAACTATACCCAGCAAAGCTATCCTTGAGAATTGAAGGAGAAAGAGTCTTTCCTAGACATGCAAAAACTGAGGGAATTCATCAACACTAGACCTGCCTTAAAAGAAATGCTCTAGAGAATCCTACATCTGGAAGTGAAAAGATGATAATCACTATGATGAAAACATGCAAAAGTATAAAACTCTGACAGAGCAAATATACAAAGGAGAAAGAAAAGAAGCAAAACATATCATGATGGAAAAAGACCAAACTACAGCAATAAACAATGAGAGTAGGAAGGAGCAAAGGAATACAAATAACCAGCAAACACTAACAAAATTACAGGAATAAATCCTCAACTATCAATAATAATCTTGAATGTATTAATATTAATAAATGGATTAAAGCATGCACTAAAATATATATAGAATGCCTGAATGGATAAAATATATAACCCAACTATATACTGCCTACAAGAAACTCACTTCATCTGTAAACACACAAATAGACAGAAAGTGGAAGGATAGAAAATGATATTCCATGCAAATGGAAACCAAAAATGGGCAGAAGTAGCTATACTTATATCAGATAATTCAGACTTTAAGTAAAAAATTGTAAAAACAAAGACAGTCATTGTATAATCATAAAATGATCAATTCAACAAGAGGGTATAGCAATAGTAAGTACATATTTACCCTATACCAATGCACTAAGATACAAAAGGCAAATATTATTAGATCTAAGGAGGCAGAGGCCAAGACAATAATAGTTGGAGACTTCAACATCCCACTTGCAGCTTTCGACAAACTATTTGGGCAGAAAATTAACAATGAAATACTGAATTTAAACTGTAGTTTAGACCAAATGAACCTAACAGAGATTTACAGGACATTTTATCCAAAAGCTGTAGAATACCCATTTTTTTTCATCAGCACATGGAGCATTCTCTAAGAGAGATCACATGTTAGACGACAAAACAAGTCTCAACGAATTTTTTAAAATTGAAATTATATCAAGTATTTTTGTCTGACCACAATAGAATAAAGCTAGAAATCATTAACAGGAGGAATTTTTGAAATTGTACAAATACATGGAAATTCAACAGCATGCTCCTGAACAATCAATGGGTCAAGAAAGAAATTTAAAAATTTATTGAAATAAATTAAAATAGAACCGCAACATACCCAAACCTATCAGACACAGCAAAACAGTATTAAGAGAAATTTTATAGCAATAAATGCCTACATTTAAAAAGTATAAAGACTTTAAATAAGCAAACTAATGATGCATCTCAAGGACTAGAAAAGTAACAACAAACCAAATCCAAATTTAGCAAAAGCAAAGGAATAATATCAGAGCAGAAACAAATGAGATTGAGACTAAAAAATTACAAAAGGTCAACTAAACAAAACATTGGTATTTTGAGAAGATAAACAAAATCCAACAAACATTAGCTTAACAGAAGAAAAAAGAGAAAAGATCCAAATAAATGAAATTGAAAATGAAAAAGGAGACATTACAGCTGATATAGAAATATAAAGGATCACTGGAGACTACAACGAATAACTATACACCAACAAATTAGAAAACTTAGCAGAAATGGATAAATTCCTGGGCATACACAACCTACCAAGATTGGACCAGGAAGAAATATAAAACTGAATAGAACAATTACAAGTAATAAGATTAAATCTGTAACAAAAAAAGTATTCCATCAAAGAAAAGCCCAGGGCCTGATGACTTTACTCTTGAATTCTACCAAACATTTAAAGAACTAATGTCAATTCTACTCAAACTCTTCCAGAAAATTGAAGAGGAGGAAATTCTCTGAAACTCTTTTATGAGGGCAGCATTAGCTTAATACCAACAGCAGACAAGACCACAACAAGAAAAGAAAACTATAGACCAAAATAGCTGATGAACTTAAATGCAAAAAATCCTCAACAAGATATTAGCAAACCAAATTCACCTGCATTTTAAAAAGATCATTTACCATGATCAAATGAGATTTATATCAGAGATGCAAGGATGGTTCAACATACACAAATCAATGAACATGATACATCACATCAACAGAATGAAGGACAAAAAACATGATAATCTCAACAGATGCAGAAAAAGCATTTGACAATATTCAACATCCTTTATGATAAAAACTCTCAACAAGGTAAGTATAGAACAAACATAACTCAGCACAAGAAAGGCCGTATATGACAAGCCCATAGACAACATCATACTTAATAGAGAAAAGTTGAAAGCTTTCCCTCTGAGATCTGGAACAAGACAAGGATGCCCACTCTCATCACTTTTATTCAGCATAGTACTGAAAATCCTAGCTAGAGAAATTAGGCAAAAGAAAGAAATAAAGGGCATCCAAATTGGAAAAGATGAAGTCCAATTGTCCCTGTTTACAGATGATATGATCTTAAATACAGAAAACCCTAAAAGTTCCATGAAAGACTCTTAGAACTCATAAATGATCAGTAAAGTTGTAGAATACAGAATCAACATATAAAAATCAGTAGTGTTTCTATACAAACAACAACAAACTAGAGGAAAAAGCAATCAAAAAAACAATCGCCTTTACAATAGCTACAGAAAAATAAAATACCTAGAAATAAATTTAACTAAGTTGGTGAAAGATCTGTACAAGGAAAACTATAAAACACTATGAAAGAAATGAAAGAGGATACAATAAAATGGGAAACATTCCATGTTCATAGATTGGAAAAATTAGTATTGTGAAAATGACCATACTACCAAAAGCGATAGCTACATATTCAATGTAATTTCTATCAAAATACCAATGAAATTCTTCATAGAAATTTTTAAAAATTCTAAAATTCATATGGAACCACAAAAGACAATCAAAGTAATCCTAGGTGAAAAGAACAAAGCTGAAGACATTACACTATCAGACTTCAAAATAAACGACAAAGCTATAGTAATCAAAACAGCATGATACTAGTATAAAAAATACACAGACCAATGAAACAGAATAGAGAACAGAAATAAATCAATGTATTTATAGCTAACTAATTTTTGACAAAAGTGCCAAGAACATTCATTGGAGAAGCAACAATCTCTTCAATTAATGCTGCTGGGGAAACTGAATATCTATATTTAGAACAATGAAACTAGATCCCTATCACTCATCATACACAAAAATAAAATCAAAGTGGATTAAAGACTTAAATGTAGGACCCCCTAAACTATGAAACTACTAGAAGAAAACGTGAAGAATATCCTTCAGGACGTCGGACAAATATATAAAGAAGACCTCAAAAACACAAATAAAAAAAGCAAAAATAGACAATCAGATTATATTAAACTAAAAAGCTTCTGCACAGCAAAGGAAACAATCAAAATATTGAAGAGACAACCAGCAGAATGGGAGAAAATAATTGCAAACTGTTTATCTGAAAAGGAATTAATAACCTGAATATACAAGGAACTCAAAAAACTCAACAGCAAAAAACAGATAATCCTATTAAAAATGAGCAGATGAGCAAAATAAATATCATTCAAAGAAGACATACAAATGGCCAACAGGTATATGGAAAAAATGATCCACATTACCAATCATCAGGAAAATGCAAATCAAAACCACAATGAAATATCATCTGACCCCCATTAGCATGGCTGTTATCCAAAAGACAAAAATATAACAAATAGTGGTGAGCATATAGAGAAAGGGGAACTCTTACACTAATGCTGGAAATGTAATTTAGTATACTTGTTACAGAAAACAGTATAGAGACTCTTCAAAAAATTAAAAATAAAACTATTGTATGATTGAACAATCCCACTATTGAGAATACACCCGAAGAACAGAAAATCAGCATGTCCAGGAGATACCTGCACTCCCTTCTTAATTGCAGCATTATTCACAATAGCCAAGATATGGAATCAATATAAGTGTTCAACAGGTGAATGGATTTAAAAATGTGCTCTATATACACAGTGGAATACTATTTAGTCATGTAAAACACAAAATTCTATTTGGTGAGCTTGAAGGACATTATGCTAAGTGAACATTGATGAGCTTGAAGGATGCTATGCTAAGTGAAATAAGCCAAGGAACAGAAAGGTAAATATCGCATATTATCACTCATATGTGGAAGCTTAAAAAGTTGAGCTCCTAGAAGTAGAGAATAGAATGGTAATTACTATTCTTTACTAGAAAGGAAGGAGAAAGGGGGGATTATTGAGCCATAAGGGAATGCACGTTCTTAATTTCATTAAATAATTCATATTTTCTTTAGAATGTTACAACAGTTTGCACTCTCATCAGTGTATATCAGTATCTGTGTATTTATCTGTGTATATCAGTATATGTAGGTTCCTACCCAACCAACACTTGTATTACACAGCTTTCTAATTTTTCCAGGCTATTCAGTTTAAAGCAATATCTTATTGCTTTAACTTTCATTTATTGACTAATAATGATTTTGAGCATTTCTTTACTTCTCTATAAACTTTTAAATTTCTTGTGTAATTGTTCATAAGAAATTATGTTCCTGTAGGAACTTCTATTTTCTTATGGTAGAATCACAAGGATATCATTTATTCCTTTTCCATTTTAAATATAGAAAGAATCTTTGTCTTGCCTATCAGTTGCCTATTAACTTTGTCTATAATGCCCTTTGTTATAAAAAACTTCATTCTTTTGTTCATAAACTCTTTTCCTGGTCCTAGATTGCAAAGATATTTTTCTCTAATAACTTGATGTTTTATGATTTAGATCTTTAATTTGTCTGGAGTCTCCTTAGACAGGGATACTGTTCTAATTTTCTCCACATGGTGAATCACTTTCCCCTACTCCATCTCTAAACAATCTGGCTTTTCCTCATAAAATTGCACTCTCCCCTTATGCCATATATTAGGCTCCATGTATCTATGGGTCTGACTCTTGCCTCTCTTCCCTGTTTCATGAATCTATTTCTCTGCTTTGGTACCAATATCAAACTCTTTTTCATTACTGCCAGCTTGTAATTCTTCTCAATGAGGGGTAAGGCAATTAATTCTCTCCTTCTTTTCTAAACTTGACTTAATTAATACAGACCTCTCTTCCTCCAACATTTTGGAATACATGTTTCAAATTCTTCAAAAAGCCCAGTTGGG
>NW_012107919.1:1375841-1391205 GCF_000951045.1 Mandrillus leucophaeus
TAATTCTCTCCTTCTTTTCTAAACTTGACTTAATTAATACGGACCTCTCTTCCTCCAACATTTTGGAATACATGTTTCAAATTCTTCAAAAAGCCCAGTTGGGATCTAACAGCCTTTAATTTATAGATTAACATGGGAATAACTATTACCATTAAGACATAAGGTTGCCCATTCAAGAACATCGAATATTTCCATTTATTCATAACATTTTTATGTCTTCCATTAGAATGTTAAAGTTTTTTCACAGAAGTTATGCACATCCCAAGTTAAACAATTTGTAGATACCTTATAATCTTTGCTGCTTTGTGTATGTCCCTGAATTTGGATGAGGCTTGGGTTCTGGATCTTGCTCTGTCACTGATTATGCTGCATGATTTTAGGCAAGCCATTCACTGCTTCTTGGTATCAGCTTTCTCACCCATTAAGGGACTGGATTGAAGTTTATGCTCCCCATGATAACACGGGTAATAATAACAATAACAAACCCAGATTAAAGTTTCATAATATGCCAGCCACTGTACTGGGCACACTCCCTGCAGATATATTCCCTGAGAGGAAGGTGACTACATGTACAGCACTTAGCATGCCCGGTACATTGTAAGCACTCAATACATGGTAGCGATCACTGTGATCATGCCTATTTAAAATTGAGAGTTGGAATCTCAGAGAGGTGAAGTAACTTGCCCACGCATATACAGCGAGTAAATGGCTGGACTGAGATGTAAGAAGCACTAACACCTGGAGATGATTCTCTTCCAAAGCAAAGACTCTGTCAGCCCTGCAGTCTCGAAGGATTTGAGTTACCACCTCACAAATGCTGGTTATCTTGATTTCTGGAGCTCATGCCAGACTCCTGAATACCAGAGGCCATGAATAACGTCCAGGGCTTCATTGTGCAGCTAGGGTTACCATCAGCTCTGGCCACATGCGTTTGCTCTTGTAAAACATCGTTTTTCCTAGAAGTCCAATGTGTTCCTGGATGTCTCTGGCTGATAGTGGAGTCAGATAACAGCCCGGGAAGGCAGCCGACAATTGCAGGACAGGAAGTGGGTGCCATCCAGCCAGCTGGATGAGAATCAGCACCTCTCTCAGAGACTGTGCATGAAGATTGAGGTGGGTACGGTGGAAAACTTGTCTCTCTCCTCTCCCCAGAAGCCAGGGCAGGCCTAACCCCTAGCCAGGTAGAAGAAGGGAATGCTGTGAGAGCTACTGATTGATCATCCTGCTTCCAGATTCTAACCGCTCTGCCAAGACTCTTCCAAATGTGACTGATAGGCAGCCAACTTAAACTAGTGTAACTAAAAACAGAAATATTACTAGCTTAAGGAGTAGAGATGATTTTAGGTAAGATGGATCCAGGATGTTAGAATTATTTCACTAGTTCTCTTCTCTACTCTCTCCTCCCCAACCCATCTTTTTTTTTCCTCCTTTTTTCAGGCAAGCTCTCTCTGAAGGAGGAAAATGCAGCCACTGGAAGCTCCAGGTTGATGTCTTCCTTATGACAGGGTCTCTTTTTCAGTAACCATATCGATTTCTGTACGGGACTGATTAGTTCTGCATGAGTCAGGGGTCCACACAAAGCAAATGGAAAGTTGGGCCATGTGACTGGCAGTCTTGTAGAGTGTGAAAGAGGATTTCCCCAAAGAAAGAGACGGGGGTCCAAAGGGAAAAAAAATGTAGTTGATGTCCACTGCCCTTCCTATGCTATTCCCCCAAAGAGCTGGTGGGCACCTAGAGCCCTAGCTGACTCCATGACCTATTTGGTATCATTTCCTGCCCTCCCCATTCTCCTACTACCATCCTGTGCTCTAGACACTGCTTCACATGCTATTCAACTGTTTGAACAGCACATCTTCACATCTCTGAACCTCTGTGCTAGCTGTTCCTCTGCCAGAATGCAATGTGGTCCGTTACTTCTTAGAACTCTCTCTCTGATCGCCCCTACCCCCAAGCAAATTAAGTACCTTCCCACAGCAATATATGCCAGTTTATTCTATCACATAGTAATTACTTTTCCAAGAAGTTCTTATTTGTCTTCAGGCTAGACTTGAGGTTATTGAGAGAAGGAATTAATAGTGTCTGATTTATCTTTGTGCAAGTAAATGTGACTCTATAGCATACACTATTTATTTACCCAGTATCCACCTTCTCCTTCCTTGCTACTGAACTCTGACTTGGAGCACTTTTTACCCAGCTAAATGTTCGCTAGGTCAGCCTTCCTTGCAGCCAACAATTGACATATGACACAGTTCCTGGCTCATGAGATATACATTCATGCATCGCTTAACAACAGGGATACATTCTGAGAAATGCATCATTGTGCAAACATCATAAAGTGAGCTTACACAGACATAGATGGTATACCCACTACACACCCAGGCTGTATGGTACATCCTATTGTTCCTAGGCTACAAACTTGGAAAACATGTTACTGTACTGAGTAGCGTAGGCAATTCTAACACCATGGTAAGTATAATATTTGTGCTTCTAAACATAGAAAAAGTACAGTACAAATACAGTACAAATAATCTTATGGGACCATTGTTGTAGATGTGGTTCATTGCTGACTGAAACGTTGTTACACAGTGCATGACTATACCTGGACATCTGCTTGGATGGAAGGCAGTCTCTGAAACGCTTTTTTCTTTCTCATTAAAAGAGATCACATAAGTCTGGCACTACCTTTGCCCCACTCCTTCCTGCCTTATATATGCACTTGGTATTTGGGAGTATGACACTTATCTTGTAAAGAGAGGAAAAGGTCAAGAGAATCATCTTGACATGATGGAGGTGCTGAACCTATGCCTGCAACCACCTGCCTCCTGATGTTAAGTCAAGACAATTTTTTCCATCCTTGTTGTTCCCCTGTATTTGAAGTAGCTCATGTAGTACGATACTCTCAGTTTTGTAAGAGTCATTTTGGAATAGGGCAACCCAATCTGATTCCAAGAGTTGAGAAGTTGCATGTGCACAAAAGGCACACACATCTGATTTGTAATTGCAGCTATTTAAGAATTAAATATTTTTCCATGTATATGTGTTATTTTTAGTATCTACTAATTTGTTAGCACATAAATGTTACGAAGTTGTATGAAACTAACTACTTAATATAACTGTGAGCGTTTTTCTTTTTTTTGGTTTAGGACACTGGAAAGTTTACTAAGACGCAGAGTGTACCTTAACCAAGAGCGTTCAGAAACCCCTGACTTAAGAAATAAATGAATAAACATAAAAGGGAGGTTTACTTGTACAGAGTGGAATGAAGAGGCCATCTGAGGAATAGCAGAGCAACTCTCCTTTGTTCTTCCTCCTAAAAAGGAGAGGCCTCCTCTTTATAAAGAAATCTTTGTTTTTTTAGAGATAGGGTCTTACTACGTTGCCCAAGCTGGCCTTGAACTCCTGGGCTCAAACAATCTTCCTGCCTTGGCCTCCCAAGTAGCTGGGACTACAGGCGCATGCCACTGTGCCAGGGCATGATTCTTCTTTTTTAAATGCCAGATTATAATTGCCATATTAGTTCCCACTGTGTTTATTTAACCATGAGCTTCTGCTGCACTTTCTGCATTGAAAGAGTGTTCTAGCTTCATTGGCACCTCGCAGTTTCCACTCCCACAGCCTTCTGGGAAGCACCTCTCCTCCACAAAGCCTCTCTTGACTAAGAGGAAGTCTCATGATTTTTGTACCTTTCCCTTCAACTCAAACGCAGCATCGCGAGCTCTCTGCACAGGCAGAAATGATAAGCTGGTAAGCTCGGTGGTATGAAGGATTTTGCCTTTCGTAGTGATTGTGTGTTGTTCCTTCTCTCTAGCATAGATGTCTTTGTTTCAGACTATAAACTCTTAGGTGAGTGCTTGAATCAGCCAAAAGCCAAGCTCATTTTAAAAATTTTGACAACTATTTATTGAGGACCAAGTATGTGCCAAGCACATCCTTTTTGATGACGAATTTGCCACAGACAGACCTTGCCTTCATCTTGGCAGTCAGGGCTCCATGAGGTGCCCTGCACCAGTCAGGGGATACCATTCACATAGACAGTGAAGGCCACAGGGCATCCAGGACTTGTGCATCATGGCAGGCCTCCTGACAGATCTTTCCAATTTCTAGTGAATATGAGATAACCAAAGGCCACTGAATAAAGTGGTTTAAAGCTTAGGCTTTGGTTCCAAATTCCAGCTCAATCATTTACTTGCAAGTTCACTCAGTGCTCTGAGCCTCATTTTTTGCACTTGGAAAAAGGAATTCTGGAGCCTCCCAGAATTATTTTGAGGGTTAAATAAAGAAACATGTACATAATGAGCTCTCAACACAGTAGTTGACACCTATATATACACATATGTGTATATGTATATATGATGAGGATACATATGTTATATATAATGAGGATAATATATACAATAAGGGTATATATATTTAACAAAATTAATATGCTGGGGGCTTTTGGGAACAGGCAAAATTTCAAGATAGCAGCATAATCTCCATTAGTCAGTATGTTCACTGTTGTATCTATAGCCTAGTCCAAAGCATAGCACATAGTAGGTGGTCAAAAAATGTTTGATAAGTGAACTTAATAAGTCTTACATTTTCATAACTCTTTCTACATTTCAAGACATGATCACATCTGAATTTTAATTCAATTCTGGTGATAATTGTGAAAGAAGGCAAATAAAGTGGCCTTATACTCATGGAGTTATTACCAGATTTTTGGCACCGTGCTTTACGTGTATTATTTCATTTAATACTCAACTCAGCCTTTGAGTCCCATTTTATAGGTAAGGAGACTGAGGCTTCAAGAAGCTAGGTTACTTGCTCAAGGTCACCCAGTTAGCAAGTGACTGAACTAGGATTTGCCATTCAGTAAATACTTATTCAGTCGCCACTGTGTGGCAGCCAGAGCTGAGGATTTCAAAATTCAGAGGTCAGGAGACAGAGACTCTCCTTAGGTAGCAAGTGAACATTTTTCTTGTCAAAGTTACTCTGCTGTAGTTTTTGCTGGAACATTTTCCAGATCAATCCTGAAAATGGAAAAAAAAAAAAGAGAGAGAGAGAGAGAGAAATCAGCTCATATTCTTTACACAACATGTAAGGATTCACATCCACATGTAAAATTAGTGTTATGATTGCACAGTGTGGGAAACATCCAAATGAAGCATTTAGCCAAGACCAGTCCATTCAGCATGTTATGACAAGGGCCAGGCTTGGGCCAGGAGCCCTGCTGCACGTACAGAGATGTAGGGAGTTGAACAAAAGCACAGGCACTAGAATCAGTCAGGCTGGGTTTGCATTCTGACTCCATTACTTTTCAGCTTGAAGGAGTCACTTACCTAGCCTGGGATTTAGTTTCCTTATATATAAAGTGGGATTGTGAAAGTAACTAATTCACAACATGGATGAATCTCAAAAGCATTAGGCTGAGTGGAAGAAGCCAGAACAAAGGCTACATATATACGATTCCATTTATATGACATTCTACAAACAGCCATAAAACAGATAAGTAGTTACTTGGAGGTTCGTGACGAGGGGGTGAGGTGGGGGGCAGTGACAGGATTGACTATATAAAGGTGCAAAGGGCACGTTGTGGAGTGACGAAAATATTTAATATTTTGGTTGTGGTGTGGCTATATGACTCTATATACATTTGTAAAAACTCATCATCTTGTACAACTAAAGAGTGTGAATTTTATTGCATTTAAATTATGTCTTGATAAAACCGACTTAAGAAATACAAGTAGTTCACGGGTTCTTGCCACCACTAAATTAAATAATGTCTATAAAGCACTTGGAACAGCACCTAGGAGAGAGTGAGCTCTCGCTGTGCATTCGCTCCTGTTACCAAGTCAGTTCATTCAAGTTTGCATGTCTCTGAAATCCAACAAGAAATCTTCAGAAGGCAGGATGAAAAAAACTGAACTGTTTTTCATGAATTCCTAAGATAATATTTACTACTCAATGAGAGATGGTGAAGGAAGTCTTAAGTTCATCAGAATAAATGCACAATCTTCAAATGTACCATTAAAAATTCACCAACTATCACCAATGTGAAAAATAGAGATGGATAATGAATTAAAATGGTATTTAGTCTATACTGTTCTCTGGCTGCGTGTAACTGCTTACTTAAGAATATCAAAAGAAATACTTGGGCCAGTCAAGAATGCAGGCTACTCTTTTTCTCACTCTTTCCCCAGAATCAGTCCCCCAAAGTTGTGTGATTTCTACAATTTTTGAAATCTCTGCAATTCTTTTGATCACAAAACTCTGGCATTAGCCACTCCAGCCACTCTAGGCATGATCCAGACATAGCAGTGAGATGGCCTTGGAGGTGTTCACCTGTGCATAAACCATTGTCCTGCAGTCTTCTCCTCATACGGTTGAACTTCTGGGGCCTGAGGTTGAATTCCAAGCTCTGCCACCAACTGCTGGATGATGTGGAGCAAGACCCCTATGTCTCTGTGCTTTAGTTTTCTCGTCTGCAAATTCTAGGAGTACACCTAGGTGATCTAGAACTGCTTAACAAGCCAACTTCTAGAATTCTGCAACCTCTGGAATCGCGAGGCAAACATGCTGTCTACTCTTAATGCGTACCAGCAATAATAATTCTCTGGGCCAGGATTTTCTTGTATGTAAGATGGAATTATAATAACACCCGCCTCCACAGGCTCTCTGTGAAGAGCAAATGGATGATGTATGTGAAAGTTCCTATCAGAGTTTCTGGCCCTCAAATTTTACCTTTCTTTCCTTTCATCTTTTACTCCTTTCTTCCTTGCTCCCTCCCTTCCTCTTCCCTATGAGTATAATGGACTCCTACATAATTTTAAAAACTTATATTTTTGTTCCATTTATCGAAAAAGCACATCTGGTCTTGAACCTGCATATTCATAGTGTCATATGCGAAGTGCTATTGCTAGGTGAAAATGCTGGTTATTCATTAACAGAGAGTTTAAATACATTTTTAACTATGACAAAGGTAAAATAGCTCAGAATGCTAAAACTGACCTCTTGCTCTTTTAGATACTTAAGTTGATTTTCTAAAAGTTTCTTTACCCCTGGTTTTCACTTTATTCATTCATTTGTGCATTCAACAAGCAATTTTTGAGCCCCTCTATTTGCCTCACACAATACTAAGGACTAGGGATACATAAATGAATCAGACATTGCCCAGGCACAGTGGCTCATGCCTTTAATCCCAACACTTTGGGAGGCCGAGGTGAGTGGATCACCTGAGGTCAGGAGTTCAAGACCAGCCTGGCCAACATGGTGAAACCCCGACTCTACTAATAAAACAAAAAGTAGCTGGCTTTGGTGGCACGTGCCTGTAATCCCAGCTACTTGGGAGGCTGAGGCAGGAGAATCACTGGAACCTGGGAGGTGGAGGTTGCAGTGAGCTGAGATCGCACCACTGGGCTCCAGTCTGAGCAGAGTGAGACTCCATCTCAAAAATAAAATAAAATAAAATAAAATAAAATAAAATAAAATAAAATAAAAATAAAATAATCAGGCATTGTCCTTAAGTTCCAAAAATTGCCAGGTGAATGGAAGGAGGCGCAGGGGACATGATAGAAGTCTGTTGAGGATACATTAGGGGCCAAAGAAGGGCATAGTGGGTTCTTCCAGAGAGGAGTCAGGAAAGCCTACACAGAAGAGTTGAGGCTATACTCAGGTCATGGCAGATGAGTAGATGTTCATCAAATCAAGGTGCTGAAGAAGGGAACTGCATGCAGAGAGAGCAGGATGCACAAAGGCCTGAGTGTATGCAGTAGCCTTGTATAATCTGGCAAGTGCACTTTGGTTGGGGTGGTGGGAATGTAGGGTACAGAGTGGTGGACTTCACGTGAGAAGAAGCTGGGAGTCCTAGAACGGTTCTCTTTAAGCAAATGCTGACCTGCTTAGGACACGAGGACATCAGATGCTGCACAGTTGTTGGTGGCAACAGAAGAACTCACCAAGTCCTAACTCCATTGTCCACTATTCACACTGGCAGGCCACAGCTCTGTTGCCTGCGATGGGTCTGGAAACAGTTCTGTAGGGTTTTCCTGGGACTCTACAACACTTGGATTGATTTCTTTCTATATCAGATCATAGTCCTTAGAGGCAGCACTAAATGGAAGGCATTTGTTTAAATTCTGATACCTTTATTGAGTTTTTCTTCCTAACAGGACCAGATTTTTCACTGTCTGCACATTCATTGCTCAGACACAAGATTAAGAAATAAATTTGTTGTTTATAAGATGAGGACCCACAATATTCAGCAAGGAGAGATGAGTTGTCAACAGGGGAATCAAGAGGTATCAAATGTCTAAAATGTGCCAGATGCTTTTTAACTTTTTCACAACCGAGAGTGGAATTTAGATATTTACCCCTCTGATTACAAATTCATACTCCTTCCACTTATATCACCTTGCCTCCAAGGTCTCTTCTCAAAGACCCTTAGGTAGGTCTTAACGTTTTGCTTCCAAGGAGCCAAAAAGAAAGGAAAGTGATGGGAAGAAAGTGGTCTTCCCTTCTCCTAATGTCTCACGGAGGCTGCTGATAAACAAACACCCAGAGTTCCAGTTTAGATTTATGTGAGGGAAAAGTCTATGGCTTGGAGCTAATACAAGAGCATAGCTAAACTATCCTGGCTACCTACAAAGTTGGGAAAAGCACCACAGACACTTTGGCTCCTAGTATTAAGTGGAAACATGAAGAGAAAAGAGTTCGCTTACAGATATAATGAAGTTTTGGAACAAAGATAGATAAAAAAGAATGTAGCAAAAGGAACAAAAAAAATTATTCTCTTTCAGAACCTATTCCCTTTCCCTATTTTGCAAAGAGAATTTTTCCCCACTAAATGGTATCATTCTCTTTATTTTGTCTTCCTTTTTCATTCTTTCCTAGATTCCTTTCTTCTATCTTTCTTTATTCCTTCTTTGGAGTCTCCCTTTTCTCCCCTCTCTTTTTTTCTTTCTTGGTCCTTCAATCTCTTTCTTAAAGTTCAAATTGAAATACCAGCCTTAATCCCTGGGAAGTAGCTCTGTTTTCCCTGCCATGGCATTGCACAACTTGTGGTGTGGCTCACTGCCACCATTAGCTGTGCAGTGAGGTTTTACGTAGCCAGGGAACATCTTGTACAATGCAATTTTTTATCAAAACCAAATAGCATAACAATGCATACAGGGCCTCGTTCACCTCAACTTCATAAGATTTCACTATGATAAAAACAATGAAATTGACATCTAAAATCCATCTCTATTTGAAAATAAATAGCCCCAGTGCCTCTCCCTTCCCTCTCTACCCTCCCCAGGTCCCCTTCTGAAGCTCCCACTTGCTCACTGCCCCCTCTTTGTCATCAAGTACTTCCTTTGGCTTCCAACTGTTCAGGTTTCACCAGTCTGGTGACCCATTAGGACAGGGTTGCACCACAATGGGGTGAGGCTAGAGGAGAGGGGAGGAAAAGGCCTGCTTGGAAAGTCCCACTGAAGCTGGGTTTGACACCCCTACAATCATAGCCTCCATAATCCTGGCAAAGTAGGAATGACTTAGAGATGAGTACAGTCATGTGTCACTTAATAACAAGGATTTGTTCTAAGAAACGTGTAGGTAGGTGATTTTGTCATTGTACACACATCATAAAGTGTACTTACACAAATCTAGATGGTATAGCCTACTATACACCTAGGCTATATGGTATAGCCCATTGCTCCTAGGCTGCAAACCTGGGCAGCATGATACTATAGGCAATTGTAACACAATGGTAAGTATTTGTGTATCTAAGCATATCTAAACATAGAAACAGTATGGTAAAACTGCAGTATTATAGTCTTATGAGACCACCATCATATATGCAAAGCCTCATTGACTGAAACGTCATGACTGTATTCTTATTGCAGGGATCAGGACAAGAGTCACAGGCAGGAGCATCTACAGAACTGAGCAAATTTCAGCCCCTAGTTCAAGAGGGGCCTGGCCCTGCTCAACAGCATAGAGGTATCCTTAGCCAGGAACCTCCAAAGAAAGGAACAGTATGCACTTAGTCAAGGTCAGGATGCAGAGAGTTGAGAATGCACTAATTTGAGAGCCCAGGATTCATGGCTCAGGCCAGGTTGTCATGGTATTAGACCCCTAGAAAGCAAGAATAAAGGACAGGCTTTTCTCCCCACCAATTCCTTCCAAGTGATCCCAAACAATAGGGCTAAATGGAACTCAGAACTTGCTCTACCTTGAGAGAATCCTTGCCTTAAACTCCCAGAAAAGCCACAGAGCTCCCAACAGGAAGGTTTCGCACTGTGTCCTTGAGCATGGAAACAAGTTCTTCAATGCCAGATAGGTAGGAGGGAGGGCTGGAAAAGGAGATGGCTTACAAAAGACCAAGAAGAATAATTCCCCAGAGAGAAAGTCCTTGTTCTCTTTCCTACAACACAGGCTAAACATTGAACCCCCCTACCTGTCTAATTTGTGTATACCATCCAACCATTCATTCACTTATTCATTTGTTCAAGAAATATTCAATTAGTGAACACATTAACGTGATTTCATTACTCTGGGAGTAATGAAATTTATGCAAAACAAAGTGCCTACTTTCATAGAAAGGAATACATATTTAAAATAAATAAATACATAAAATCCACTAATGATAAGTCTGATGCCAGGGTTTGGGGTTTTTTTGTTTGTTTAAGAAAAATAGGGTATAAAAAAGATATGAGCATGGGGAGTATGTGGCTACTCTAAATTACAGTGATCAGGATGGCTTCTTTAAAGAGAAAGCATCCAGGTGAGACTCACCTGAGTAGGAGGCAGGGAAGGGCATTCCAGACAGAGGGAATGGCAAGTGCAAAGCCTTGGAGACAGGAGCAAGCCTTGCATGTTGGAGAAATGCAAAGAAGTTTTGTTGAGGCTGGAGTGGGGTATCAGAGGAGTGGAGGGTGTGAAAGGAGGTTGTGGAGGCAAGGACCACCTCCAGCCTTCCTCCTGCCCTCCAGGCCACCAGGCCAATCCACATTCCCTGTCCCTTTGCTCAGTGGCTGGGTTGATCCTGTTAAAAGTCTATCTGAGGCTGGTTTGGAGGGCCTCTGGCTTCTACCGTGTGGAGAGGCCTCTTGGTTCTGTGCACCCTCCCAGGAACGCCCCAGCCCCTCACCTCCCTGCCCAAGCATCAAGCACAGAGATTAGTGAGTGATTTCTCTGGGTGCCAGCCCTTGGGTGTGAGATTTAAACCCTTAATTCCAAACCATTACAACATGGGTATCCAGTTGCCTCTGATGACTTCAAATGATGATTTGCTTGTGTGTGCCAGACATTTTGTCAACGAAGGATTTCTCTGCCGGCTTCAGTTTTAAGTGAGTCTGCTGTTTACTGAAACTCCAGCCTAATTAAAAACACCCAGACAAATGAGAGAATGAAAGGGCATAGAATACCTCAATGAAAGTCTCCGTGAAAGGGTTTGTGGGCTCATCTAAGGAAAAGAGATATGAAAGTGTGTGCAGTAGGGGACAGAAAAGGGATACTGTTAAGAGCATGAACTCTGGACTCCATCTGTCTGGGTTCGAATCTTGGCTCTGCCACTTGCTGGCTGCGTGACTCTGGGCTGATTACTACCATCTCTGTGCCTCAGTTTCCTCATCTGTAAAATGCAGAGAGCAGCAATGCCTTTAGTGTTGTGATGATTAAACGAGTAAATACATAGGAAGCGCTTAGAGCAGTGCCTGGCAAATCATAAAGACTCAAAGGTTGCTCACTTTTATTGCTATGGGTGTGTTGTAAAGTTGATGTGGTACTAGCTTTGTGTTCATAATGGCTTAGTTCAGACGGTTGGAGCTGGAGGCACTGGAGCTAAGACTGTGGGCTCAGGGCCTCAAGTCCCTGGAATCACACCACACTTCCAAATCATTAAGCTCACAGACACAGGCCTTTGGTCCCAGAGGGAAAAAATACAAAGATGTACACTGTGCATCATGCATCCATTCTTCCTTCTGAAGAGAAAAGCTCCAGGCCATGGTGGTGCATGAAGGATAATGCCTGGCGCTGTGCAAGGGAGGCTCTGGACGTGGCGCACTGACTCACTGGGCCACCAAGAGAAATCTAGTACCCAGAAAGTTATGTCTAGGTCTGTGCTTTCAAAATTCAAACCAAAAAAAAAATTTAAGCAATTGACCCTTTAATTCAAATGAACTCTCACCAGGAACCTCAACATATAAAACTGATAAAAGAGTCAAAGAGCCCCAGTCTCTCAGTCACCCCCTTTCTCTTTCTGACTGTCCCTGAAACAACTGTGGGGAACATGATTTTTAAAAAGACACTGACTGAGCTATCAAAACCCCAAGAGAAGAAGTGTGCATCAATTCCCCCAGTTATACACCTTCTAATACTTCTATTAACTTAATTAAAAAATAATATATGTACATAGTTTTAAAAAGTCAAAATCGTCTCACAAAAAAATAGCAATGCCTGCTCTACTCCTTCCTACTTTTAGGTTGCTCTCCCCAAAGGCAACAACTCTCAACCATTTAAGCTGTTTCTTTGGAACTGACCTTTCTTTCTTTAAATAATGTGCTTATACTGCTAGTTCTGGATTTTTAATTGTAGACATTTCTCTTTGTTACTCTATAGTGGAGGATAAAATTTCTCTCTCTTCATCACCTCTATTTTGCTCTTCCTATATCTCTCCATAACATGACACTTCCCCTCCCCTATTCACTCATATATATCAACTTTTTGTTAATTCAGTATTTGCTGTTTATGTGATAATATCTATGAAAATATTGTTCACAAAAGAGCCACATAATGTACTGTGGTTAGTTTTCCTTTCGCGAACATTTTTTCCTATTTTTCCTTTGCTTGGTTTTGTGTACCTAAAATTAATGAATCCCAAATTCTCACAGAGGGCTATAAAACTCCTAAAGAAGTCAAATCTACCATGTAATTAAAGAGTTTCATGTTTTTTGAGGGGGCGGTATATCCGTCTTGAAGACACTTGGTCTTCCGCCCATAGTCTGGACCGGTTGCTCTGTAAGTCGGCGGTGCTGCTATTATTCTGGTCTTTCTTTTGCTATCATCCTAAGAATACTCTGAGCTTTTCTCTTGAGTTAAATACCAGGATCCTGGATTTCACGGTTTAGTTTATTCCCCCTGCCCCCACCCCACCCCTATTTTTAGGGAAGTGCATCCTCTAGTATCTTCCCAAGAAGAACTGATTGGGAAGTGACTATTTGTGGAGGCCGTGCATGTCTGAAAATTTTTTTTATTATATGTTCACCCTTGATTTATGGTGGGCAGGTCTATCTTCTTTATTATCAACTTAGTGGCACTTGTTAGACCCATGCATTTTGGTCTTTTTCCAAAAGTTGAAGAATAGATGTGTATTTAACCCTACACATAGGGCAGGATCCTCCATCTCACTTGTGAGAGGACTCCTGGAGACATAAATACCTGACCCTGGGCGTGTGACATACAATCTACAGCAAGATAAGGCAAGAGATAATTAATACCCTCCTCATCTGCCATCATGTTTTAACTTAGCAAACACTTGCCGAGTACCTGTACTCTGTGCCATGTACTGTGCTCAATGTTGGGACTTGTTTAGGATTGAGATGATTAATTCATATGTATTTATTTTGACAGGTTCACATAGAGCCCTCAGGCCATATGGCAACACCAAGACTTTTCTGTCAAGCTGCTCTCCTCAACTAGGTCAGTTTCCCTCACTTCAGTCAGCAGAAGCCAAACTCAATAGATAAGGCTGCCAGGAAAAGAACATAACAATGAACACCAGCCTCTTCCAGGTGTCACTCAGCACACAGTACAGAAGACCTATTGTCTAGAGTTGAGGGGCTCTGAGGGGTCAGGCAAAGCTCAGCCTGAGCTTCTCAGACAATGAATGTGCCAGAACCTCTGTGTTCTGCTCCAGGCAAAGTCCATGGAGTTTCTGGCAAATGGCCCATTCCTCCTAAGTGAGCCCAAGTGGAGGGGATCTCAGAGCAGGAGAGCGGTACAAAAGATAGCAACAACAATGACAATAATAATAGTTGTTTTTATTGTTGCTACTGAAGCCAGAAGAGATACACCATTTTATTTTATTTATTTATTTTTTCGTTAAAATTTTTTGAGACAGAGTCTTGCTCTGTCACCCAAGCTGAAGTGCAGTGGCGATTATAGCTCACTGCAGCTTCAGCCTCCTGGGCTCAAACGATCTTTTGACCTCTTCAGTAGCTGGGACTACGGGTGTGTGCCACCATGCCTGGCTAATTTTCGTATTGTTAGTAGAGACAGAGTTTTGCCATGTTGCCCAGTCTGGTCTCAAACTCCCGTGCTCAAGCGATCCACGCGCCTCAGCCTCTCCAAGTGCTAAGATTACAGGTGTGAGCCTGGTCAGAGAAATATCACTTTAATATGACTAATTGGAACACTAGCACTGTCCTAGAGACTCAGCAACATTAAGACGTAACACTCACTTCTGCTTTGGTTCGCACAGATGTTTTTCATTAGCAGTAAGTGAAATTTCAAGAAAGGAATCCAACAAAAGGTAAAGATTACTGCCGTAAAAAATGTATTTCTTTTCTGACCCTGCCACACTACTGCTAGAATTTATCCCAAGGACATAATGAAAGATGTGAGATGTTACTGTTAGAAATTATGAAGTAATGAAAGGTCTGAGAAAAGATATAGTCTTAAAGATATTTGCTGAAATGTTTCTATAAAATTAAAACATGAAATAGTTTAAATATCCTTCTCATTAAAATTTTGGGTAGCATCCTCATTCAATAGAAGACAGTCTATTTTAATGACTATGTAGTCATTAAGCATATATTCTAGAAATGTATTTATTGATGTGGAAAGATGTTTATATTATACTTTTGTACATATGTATGAACAAATACATATATGTATACATATATACATACAAATACATATATGTATACATTTATGTACAAATACATATATGTATACACATATACTTACAAATACATATATGTATAGGTACACGTACAAATACACATATGTATACATATATATGTACAAATACATATATATACATATATTCTGAAAAACATCTGATAGCAAAAATACCAACATAACATATTACATATTATTTTTATACATATACCTATATATATTCAGAAAAAGATATGAGGCTGGGCGTGATGGATCATGCCAGTAAACCCAGCATTTTGGGAGGCCAAGGCAGGCAGACCACTTGAGATCAAGAATTCGAGACCAGTCTGGCCAACATGGTAAAAACCACATCTCTACTAAAAATACAAAAATTATCTGGGTGTGGTAGCACATGCCTGTAATCTCAGCTACTAGAGAGGCTGAGTGAGGCAGGAGAATTTCTTGAACCCAGGGGGCAGAGGTTGCAGTGAGCCAAGATTGTGCCATTGCACTCCAGCCTGGG
>NW_012107919.1:1391570-1433496 GCF_000951045.1 Mandrillus leucophaeus
ACACACACACACACACACACACACACAAATAAAATATAAAATGTTGGCTTAAACAACAGAAATTTGTAGTTTCATGGGCCTAGAAGCTAGAAGTTCAAGATCAAGTGTTCCTTCTGAGGTATGAGGATGAATCTGCTCCATGCCTCTCTCCTAGCTCTGGTGCTCTGCTGCCAGTCTTTAGCGTTCCTTGGCTTGTAGGTGCATCCCCTCGACTTCTGCCTTCGTGTTAACATGGTATTCTTCTCATGTGCGTGTCCATCTCTGGGTCCAAATTTCCCCTGTCTACTGCTTCCACGTCAAAGCAAAACCTCTTCTCAATGGAGTCTGTTTTCCTCTGTGTGCAAGATTTGAGGGTAAGTGATTCATCTTCTCCCCTTTTCCTCCTGACTTTTAGTCAAATTGTACCATGGTGATTTGTTTGGAATCCCACTGACACACACATACAGTAGTGCTTCACCCAAGAAGTTCCAAAGTGATGTTTCTCCCACACGTAGAGGTATCCCTCCATGGTGTATATTGATGGTCTTGTGCTCAAGGGGATTCTCCTTAATCTTTTTCATCAGTGATTCCTGGCCTATGGTTTCTGACTTTTTGGAGCATGGACTTGAGCAGACCTGGCTTCAGGTGGCTAAGAGATTAAGTTTTGGCTGCAGCCGTAAGGGTCCAGGCCACCCACATAAGGTTGGTGAGTCAGAGCTTGCCTTGTGCTGTTGCAAGAAGCATCCAAGCATCAAACTTGGAGGTAACAGAGAGGTCATCTCCCATCAGCAACCTTTACAAAGATGCTGATCTGGTAGATGAAACTCTTTCTTAGTGCAGATTATAAAAACCTTGCCCATAGTCCTGAACTGTATTTCATCTGCCTTCCAATTAGCTCGTAGGTTAGATGAAACTATACTCATGGCTGTGCAACGTGGGGCTATCAGAGTGCTAGCCTTCCACTTGTAACACAGTTTGAAGTCAGGTAGCATGATGCCTCCAGCTTTGTTCTTTTTGCTTAGGATTGTCTTGGCTACACAGGCTCTTTTTTGGCTTCATATGAAATTTAAAGTAGTTTTTCTAATTCTGTGAAGAAAGTCAATGGTAGCTTGTTGGGAATAGCATTGAATCTATAAATTACTTTGGGCAGTATGGCCATTTTCATGATATTGATTCTTCCTATCCATGAGCATTGAATGTTTTTCCATTTGTTTGTGTCCTCTCTTATTTCCCTGAGCAGTGGTTTGTAGTTCTCCTTGAAGAGGTCCTTCATATCCCTTGCAAGTTGTATTACTAGGTACTTTATTTTCTTGGTGGCAGTTGTGAATGGGAGTTCACTCATGATTTGGCTCTCTGTTTGTCTATTATTGGTGTATAAGAATGCTTGTGATTTTGCATGTTGATTTTGTATCTTGAGACTTTGCTGAAGTTGCTTATGAGTTTAAGGAGTTTGAGGGCTGAGACGATGGGGTTTTCTAAATATACAATCATGTCACCTGCAAACAGGGATAATTTGACTTCCTCTCTTTCTATTTGAATACGCTTTATTTCTTTCTCTTGCCTGATTTCCCTAGCCAGAACTTCCAATACTATGTTAAAGAGGAGTGGTGAGAGAGGGCATCCTTGTCTTGTGCTGGTTTTCAAAGGGAATGCTTCCAGCGTTTGCCCATTCAGTATGATATTGGCTATGGGTTTGTCATAAATAGCTCTTATTATTTTGAGATATGTTCCATCAATACCTAGTTTATCTGAGTGTTTCTAGCATTAAGTGGTATTGAATTTTATCAGAGGCCTTTTCTGCATCTATTGAGATAATCGTGTGATTTTTGTCATTGGTTCTGTTTCTGTGCTGGATTACATTTATTGATTTGCATGTGTTGAACCAGCCTTGCATCCCAGGGATGAAGCCAACTTGATCGTGGTGGATAAGCTTTTTAGTGTACTGCTAGATTCGGTTTGCCAGTATTTTACTGAGGATTTTCGCATTGAAGTTCATCATGGTTATTGGCCTGAAATTTTCTTTTTTTGTTGTGTATCTGCCAGGTTTTGATATCAGGATGATGCTGGCCTCATAAAATGAGTTAGGGAGGAGTCCTTCTTTTTCTATTGTTTGGATTAGTTTTAGAAGGAATGGTACCAGCTCCTCTTTGTACCTCTGGTAGAATTTGGCTGTGAATCTGTCTGGTCCTGGGCTATTTTTGGTTGGTAGGCCATTAATTACCACCTCAATTTCAGATGTTGGTATTGGTCTATTGAGGGATTTGACTTCTTCCTGGTTTAGTCTTGGGAGGGTGTATGTGTCTAGGATTTTATCCATTTCTTCTATATTTTCTAGTTTATTTGCATAGAGGTGTTTACAGTATTCTCTGATGATAGTTTGTATTTCTGTGGGATCAGTGGTGATATCCCCTTTATCATTTTTTATTGTGCCTATCTGATTCTTCTCTCTTTTCTTCTTTGTTAGTCTGGCTAGCAGTGTATCGATTTTGTTAATCTTTTCAAAAAACCAACTCCTGGATTCATTGATTTTTTGGAAGGGTTTTTTGTGTTTCTATCTCCTTCAGTTTTGCTCTAATCTTAGTTATTTCTTGTCTTCTGCTAGCTTTTGAATTTGTTTGCTCTTGCTTCTCTATTTCTTTTAATTTCAGTGTTAGGGTGTCTATTTTAGATCTTTCCTGTTTTCTCACATGGGCATTTAGTGCTATAAATTTCCTTCTAAACACTGCTTTAGCTGTGTCCCAGAGATTCTGGTATGTTGTGTCTTTGTTCTCACTGGTTTCAAAGAACTTATTTATATCTGCCTTAATTTCATTATTTACCCCATAGTCATTCAGGAGCAGGTTGCTCAGTTTCCATGTAGTTGTGCGGTTTTGAGTAAGTTTCTTAATCCTGAGTTCTAATTTTATTGCATTGTGGTCTGAGAGACTGTTTGTTATGATTTCCATTCTTTTGCATTTGCTTAGGAGTGTTTAACTTCCAATTATGTGGTCAATTTTAGAATAAATGTGACGTGGTACTGAGAAGAATGTATACTCTGTTGATTTGGAGAGTTCTATAGATGTCTATTAGGTCTGCTTGGTCCAGAGCTGAGGTTCAAGTCCTGAATATCCTTGTTAATTTTCTGTCTCATTGATCTGTCTAATATTGACAGTAGGGTGTTAAAGTCTTCCACTATTATTGTGTGGGAGTCTAAGTCTCTTTGTAGGTCTCTAAGAACTTGCTTTATAAATCTGGGTGCTCCTGTATTGGGTGCATATATGTTTAGGATTGTTAGGTCTTCTCGTTGCATTGATCCCTTTACCATTGTGTAATGCCCTTCTTTGTCTCTTTTGATCTTTGTTGATTTAAAGTCTGTTTTATCAGAGACCAGGATTGCAACCCCTGCTATTTTTTGCTTTCCATTTGCTTGGTAAATCTCCCTCCATCCCTTTATTTTGAGCCTATGTGTGTCTTTGCATGTGACGTGGGGCTCCTGAATATAGCACACTGATGGGTCTTAACTCTTTATCCAATTTGCCAGTCTGTGTCTTTTAATAGGGACATTTAGCCCATTCACATTTAAGGTTAATATTGCTATGTGTGAATTTGATCCTGTCATTATGATGCTAGCTGGTTATTTTGCCCATTAGTTGATGCAGTTTCTTCACAGTGTCAATGGTTTTTACATTTTAATGTGTTTTTGCAGTGGCTGGTATTGGTTTTTCCTTTCCATATTTAGTACCTCCTTCAGTAACTCTTGTAAGGCATGCCTGGGCCTGGTGGTGACAAAATCCCTCAGAATGTGCTTTTCTGTAAAGGATTTTATTTCTGCTTCACTTATGAAGTTTAGATTGGCTGGATATGAAATTCTGGGTTGAAAATTACTTACTTTAAGAATGTTGAATATTGGCCCCTACTCTTTTCTGGCTTGTAGGGTGTCTGCAGAGAGATCCACTGTTAGTCTGATGGGCTTCCCTTTCTCTCTGGTTGCCCTTAACATTTTTTCCTTCATTTCATCTTGGTAAATCTGATGATTATGTGTCTTGGGGTTGCTCTTCTTGAGAAGTATCTTTGTGGTGTTCTCTGTATTTCATGAATTTGAATGTTGGCCTGTCTTGCCAGGTTGGGGAAGTTCTCCTGGATAATATCCTGAAGAGTGTTTTCCAACTTGGTTCCATTCTCCCCATCACTCTCAGGTACACCAATCAAATGTAGGTTTGGTCTTTCCATATAGTCCCATATTTCTTGGAGGCTTTGTTAGTTCCTGGTCATTCTTTTTTCTCTAATCTTGTCTTCGTGCTTTATTTCATTAAGTTGATCTTCAATCTCTGATATCCTTTCTTCTGCTTGATCAATTCAGCTATTGATACTTGTGTATGCTTCACAAAGTTCTCATACTGTATTTTTCAGCTCCATCAGGTCATTTATGTTCTTCTCTAAACTGGTTAATCTAGTTAGCAGTTCCTGTACCCTTTTATTAAGGTTCTTAGCTTCATTGTATTGGGTTAGAACATGCTCCTTTAGCTTGGAGGAGTTTGTTCTTACCCACCTTCTGAAGCATACTTCTGTCAATTCATCAAACTCATTATCCATCCAGTTTTGTTCCCTTGCTGGCAAGGAGTTGTGATCCTTTGGAGGAGAAGAGGCATTCTGGTTTTTAGAATTTTCAGCCTTTTTGTGCTGGTTTTTCCTCATCTGCATGGATTTATCTACCTTTGGTCTTTGATGTTGGTGACCTTCAGATGGGGTTTATGTGTGGTCAGCCTTTTTGTTGATGTTGATGCTATTGCTTTCTGATTGTTAGTTTTCTTTCTAACAGTCAGGCCCCCCTGCTACAGGTCTGCTGGAGTTTGCTGGAGGTCCACTCCAGACCCCATTTGCCTGGGTATCACCAGCAGAGGCTGTAGAACAGCAAATATTGCTGCCTGATCCTTCCTCTGGAAGCAGAGGAAGCTTCATCCCAGAGGGGCATCCACCAGATGCCAGTGTATATGAGGTGTCTGTTGACCCACTTACTTTAGGAGGCAGTCTGTCCCTTAGCAGAGCTCGAGCACTGTGCTAGGAGATCTGCTGCTCTCTTCAGAGCCGGCAGGCAGGAACGTTTAAGCCTATTGAAGCTGTGCCCACAGCTGTCCCTTCTCCCAGGTGCTCTGTCACAGGGCTTCTGCCTTTCTTTCAGTGATGCCCTGCCCAGAGAGGAGGAATCTAGAGAGACAGTCTGGCTACAGCAGCTTTGTGGCACTGCAGTGGGCTCCACCCAGTCTGAACTTCTCAATGGCTTTGTTTACACTGTGAGGGGAAAACCACCTACTCAAGCCTCAGTAATGGTGGACACCCCTCCCCCCACCAAGCTCAAGCATCCCAGGTTGACCTCAGACTGCTGTGCTGGCAGCAGGAATTTCAAGCCAGTGGATCTTAGCTTGTTGGGCTCCATGGGGGTGGGATCCACTGAGCAAGACCACTCAGCTCCCTGGCTTCAGCTCCCTTTCCAGGGGAATGAATGGTTCTGTCTTGCTGGCATTCCATGTGCCACTGGGACATGAAAAACATAAAAATAAAAAAATAAATAAATTCCTGCAGCAAACTGAGTGTCTGCCCAAACAGCTGTCCAGTTTTGTGCTTCAAACCCAGGGCCCTGGTGGTGTAGGTACCAGAGGGAATCTCCTGGTCTGCAGGTTGTGAAGACTATGGGAAAAGCATAGTATCTGGGCCAGAATGCACAGTGCCTCCTGGTACAGTCCCTCACGGCTTCTCTTGGCTAGGGGAGGGAGTTCCCTGACCCCTTCTGCTTCCCAGCTGCGTCTGCTTGCCCTCCATGGGCTGCACCCACTGTCTAACCAGTCCCAATGTGATGAACTGGGCACCCCAGTTGGAAATGCAGAAATCACCTGCCTTCTGCGTTGGTCTCACTGGGAGCTGCAGACTGGAGCTGTTCCTATTCGGCCATCTTGCCTGGGAATCCAGACTTTTTATATGTGCTATTTCCCAATCCCTGTAACTCTTCAGGCTAGATGTTATCTCTATTTTTCAAAAGAGGAAATTGAGCTCAATAATTTGCCCAGCATCTCATGTGAAGGAGCAGAGCTGGGATTGGCGCCAGGTCTGCAGCACTCCAGAGCTCGTGCTTCATCTTGTACACAGGGCTGCTTTCAACCCCTCCAGTTCTTCTGTCTATAGCTTACATTCTAGCATCAACTAGATATCAACTGTATACTGCCTTGTGGACTCTATTGTCTTTGGCTGTGTTGGGCTGTTTCCCTCTTCCTCTGAATCTCACTGAGTGCCCAGCAATGCACTGGACCAATGTGGATGAGTGAAACTGAAGTTCGCAACTAGTGAAATCATTTTAAGGAAAAATTGTAGCTTTTCCCCATCTTCTACCTTGCCCTCCAACCCCACCCCATCATCTTGCATTAGCTTTGCATGGGGAGTTGAGTTCTTAAATTCTCATGGTAACATTCAAAATTCTTCCAAAGTTTGGGGTTATTTTTAGGCAGTAGTGGTGGAGGGCACCCAAGATCTCCTCTGGTTATTTCCCTACCTGCCTATCCTGCCTTTTTACCCATTTTTTCCCACCCTAGTCTTTGAGTCCAGTTACCCTCTCATTCTTGAATGTTCCAAACTCCAAGGCTTTGTCTCCATCATGTCCCCTGCCTGGATTCTCACAATGCCTCCTCTGTGTCAAGCACTTAATAAATGGCTGTTGTGTAAGTTACCAAATGATGAATGAATGAATAAAGACCTTCCACTTCAACTAGTTAAGTCCTGCCTTGCGTCTGAGGCTGAGCTCGGTCCCATGTCTTTGTGAAGTCTTTCTCCCATCACTCCAGCCCATATGTGTTAAGTGTTCTTCATCTGGAATGCTTAGCACAGATGCAATCCACAGTGCTGATGGATCACTCAACATGCATCATCTTGTATGTTTAAGGTGTTTTGTGCACATGTCCTTCTCTGTGGAGGTAGGAGATGTGTTATTTGCTGACTTTGTAGACTGAGAGTTCCAGGTTCGAGTCCCAATTCCATCACTTGCCAGCTGAGTGAACTTGAAGAGGTTGCTTAACCTCTCTGAGGCTCAGTTTCTTTATCTGTTAAAAAGGGATACTGCCTGCCTTATCACTTGCTTTGTAGGCTAAGTGGCTTTTCTTTTGAGGGTCAATGAGCCAAATTACAAAATAGTGTGTAGAGTATCATCCCATTTTCATAAAAAGAAGCATTTATTTTCTCAGACTTACATACCTACAGATGTGTTTGTGTGTGACTGTAGATAAAGTTTGAAAGGACACATACTAAACCATCAACACTCATAGTCAATCCCAGCCTTTCTCTTCTATAGAGTAGTTGCTTGTATGTATGCCTGATTTTTCTTCCCCAAAATTGTAAGAACCTGAAAGGCAGAAATTGACTTTATCAGTCAGGGTGGGCTACATTATGCAGTGGCAACCACCTCAAAATCTGAGCTATCAAAACAAAAAGATTATTTCTCACTTTCAATACATGTCCACTGTGAGCCAGCCAATGGATTCTACATACCACAATCAGTAAAGGATGGAAGCTGCCAGACCCCACACCATCTAAAACGCTGCCAGGTAGCACGCTGCAGAGAAAGGAGAGAAGGATAAAGCATTTGTTCTCAGCTCTTGGCCAAAGCAAGTCACATGGCCACACTGAACTTTGAGAAGGCAGAAACATAAAATCTTCTTCTCATGTGTCTGGGAGGAGTGAAACCCCAGACTTCTGTGAAGTGCTTAGCAGACTACCCCACTGACTTGACTTTGTTTCTCTGCACCCAAGATGATGCTGCGCATATAGTGGTCACTCAGGTAATATAAATGATGTCAGGCAGTGCAATAAAATCCAGGTGCTACTTGAGGCTCTGGAGAAAAATATAAAAATAACTAAGACTTAAGTCCAATAAGAAGTGAGGGAGAGAAATATATCCATACTCAAGCAATCACAGTAGTAGACTGGCACCAATGTTATAGTATTATAAAATAAACCCAATGAAAGTATGTTCCTTTTCTATTGCTGCTGTAACCAATCACCATAAACTTAGTGGTTTAAAACAACACAAACTGATTATTTTACAGTCTTGTAGGTCAGAATTCTAACACAGATCTCAACAAAATAAAAACACAACTGTTGACATGCCGCATTGCTTTCTGAAGGCTCTATAATCTGCTTATTAGATTGTTGGCAGAATTCACTTCCTTGTGGTTGTGTGACTGAGGTCCCATTTTTTTGCTGGATTTAGCTGAGAACTGTTCCTAGTTTCTGGAGGCCACCATATTCCTTCATTCATGACCCCCTTCCTCCATCTTCAAAGCCAACAATGGTAGGTCAAGTCCTTCTCGTGTCACATGTCTCCGACCCACTCTTCTGTCTTTCTCTTTTACATTTTTTTCTTTTTTTTTTTTTTTTTTTTTTTTTTTGAGACAGAGTCTACCTCTGTCATCCAGGCTAGAGTGCAGTGGCACAATCTCAGCTCACTGCAACCTCTGCCTCCCAGGTTCAAGTGATTCTTCTGCCTCAGCCTCCTGAGTAGCTGAGATTACAGGTGCACATCACCATGCCCAGTTATTTTTTGTATTTTTAGGAGAGACGGGGTTTCACCATGTTGGTCAGGCTTGTCTCGAACTCCCGACCTCATGATCCACCCTTCTCAGCCTCTCAAAGTGCTGGGATTACAGGCGTGAACCACCACACCGGGCCTTCTTTCACTTGTAAAGATGTGGTGATTAAGTTGGGACCACCTGGATAACCCAAGATAATCTCCCCATCTCTAGGGCCTTAATCTTAACAATATCTACAAAGTCCCTTTCACCATGTAAGGTAACATATTCACAGGTTCCAGGGATTAGGGCATGGATATCTTTGGGGGAAGGGCATCATTATTCTTCCTACCACTGTTTTTTTTTTTTTAAATATATATATATACACACACACACACTATATATGTGTGTATACATTATACATGTATATAAATTTTACTTATTTATTCACAATTCACTGAGTTTGAACCAAGGAGGGAAAGAGTCATTCCAAATGGGAAGACCAGGGAAGACGTCAGCTGGGCTTGATGGATGAGTAAATTCCAACAGGCAGAGTTGGGGGAGTCGGCTGTTGAGGGGACTGCAGCTGAGGGCTGAGCATACAGAAAGAGGATGGGAAGTCCCTGCCAGGTGTGCCCACGGTGGGGGGAGTGCAGCCCTGGGACAAGCGGCAGGACAGGAAACAGAGGCAGGTTTGACTGGGCAAGTTTGGAGAGGCAGCATGTTGCTGGAGAGAGGAAGGAGCATGGGCGCTGTAAAGTCAGACCTGGGTCTGAGTCTCAGCTCTGCCACTTGGCTGTGTGACCATGGGCTTACTTTACTTAGCCTCTGTAAATGTCAGTTGCCTCCACTGTGAAGTGAAGGTGCTAACAATAGCACCTATATCTTAGGGTTGTTAGGAGACTTGACTGAGACAATTTAAAGTGCTTGAAATTTAATGAAGGGTGTTATTACTGGTATTACCAGCCAAGTCCTTCTTGGACCATGATTGGGTCACCTGCCCTGAGGGGACAGAATCTGGGAGAACCAAACAGGTGGGTTGCGGGCGAACTCTGCCAGCCTCCTCTCCTTACCTCCCATGCCAACCTCATGGATTTTGTGAGTTTCCCACATCCACAGACCTTTATGGTACCATGCAGCGAGAACCTAGTGTACAAAAGCTCTCCCTCCATCCACCAGCAACTTGGCCAGGAATGGTGCTTAACCATGGGTGACAAAGGGACAGTACCAAGACCAGTCCTCAGATAAAATCATGTTCCCATGTCCTGAAAGAGGGTTGGGCGCCTCTTCTTTCCCCAGATGCTTTCACCAACACATTTTTTTTTTATGACGCAAGGCAGTGAGCTTGCTATTTCTGGGTCTTCACTTCTCAATGTACAAATTTTGGGCCCTAAATACAGAAATGTATGTTGCACATAATTGAACTGGGGCCAAGTATTCAGAACGCATCTCCAAAGAATTGCAGGAAGGGCACAAATGTGTGTGTGTGTGTGTGTGTGTGTAAATAAAGCAAAAGCAAGTATCCTTGCAGAATTATTGATTTTTACAGAATTTGCAATTCTAAGCTGAAAAGCATATGAAAAGGGGAAAACACATATGCCAGATTTAACCAGCAAGTATCCATCTTCTTTGAAGTGCTACAGAAATGTAAGCTAGCAGATGGTAAATATTCAATACATGTTAGCAATTATCATTATCATAGACAAGAATCATAATTATTTTTACCTTGCTTAATCATCACAAAACCTTGCCAAATTACAACAGACTGAGGCACAGAGAATTGCCATGTGTCTACATAACTTTTAAGGGGTGAATTCAGGATGTGGAAAGATGAACGAAAAGAGAAAGTCCATTTTTCATAGATGTTACCTTGAGAATCTTCAAGTCCTTCAACTCCAGTTACTGACAAAGTCCAGAATAAGACAGTTTGCTTCAGAATTGTCACAGTGCATCAACTGAAATGATTTGTAGCCAATTGGTTCCATCCTTAAGGTTAAGTGCTTCAAACCTCCCCTTTGGAGAAGGAGCTTCAAGAAAACCACTATTCAAGATGGTTTTCCAAGATCCTAGGCTCCCCCAGGCCTGCCTGGTCCTCTTGATTTCCAATCCCAATCAATTCCTTTTTAATAATCATAGTTCAAGCACAAATAAGAAGTCATCCAGGTTACTGCTAAACCTTGTAAATGTTTTGGGATTAGCCATTGCATCCCTGTGCCCCCTTAACCTCTGATGAGAACACATAATTGAGAACTTAAAGCTCAACTGTCATTATCTTGCATCTGCACTTTATTGGTCTTTATTCATTCAGTTCCTCAGGCCATTAAGCTAGAGTGGCTTAGGCAGGATTCATCCCTCAGGTGGTCACCTTTGCTGCTGTGCCTCACACACAAGCACATGCCCATGTGTGCACGCACACACCACACCACACACACACACACACACACACACACACTCACACATACACATACATGCATTGAGCTTCCATGAGTCATAAGTTTGAGCATCCCCAAATCTGGCACCCTATGCTGGGCTGGCCCAGATCACACCAGGGCAAATGCTGGCTTGGCACACGGTTTCGTTGTCTAAGGGAATGTGGATTCAGGTGGAATTAATTAAGAGAGAAACAACTTCCAGCTCTTTATTAATGTGTTACACCTGCATCCAAGTAGCCAGCTCCTTTCTTGTCCCTAAAGAGGGAACTAATGACTAAGCCAGGACAAGACAAGGGGTTTAGGGACAGAGCCAGCAAGACACTCAAGCTACATGGCCAGGGTGGTGTGAGGAACTTCTCCCTGAAAAGCTCCATTGCTAAAATAGCTTGTCTAGTGATAGTGACAAAGGCCTGGAATTCTGCCATTAGAAATTCCTCCCCATGGATTAAAGTTTTGGAGTTGCAGAAGACCCTCTGTTAAAATGCATGTACCTCTGGGGAAATGAGTACAGTCATGTTAATCAGTAATGCATTCATATAAACTATTGTATTAGATCACTTCTTGTTATTTAGCGTGGCCCTTAGGGATCCAGGACACATAAGTTTGGATGAGAGGCTTAATCCAAGGAAGGTGGAATGCCAAGCAAGGCAGTATGAGAGCACTGGGTCCTGGGAAGGAAGAGGCAGAGGACATGTCTGACTTTATATCTTGATTACCACTGGCCAGTGGGGTGACTGGGCTGCAGCTACTGCTGGGTGAACTTAGGCAGATCCCAGGCCTGTCTCAGTGACTCAGCCACACCCTGAAGGTAATCAAGGTGACCTACATCTCCAGGCAGCTGGTGCAGGGTTAATTAATGACTGCAAGGGAGCCTGAAAACACCAGGTCCATTGACACGCAAGGCATGATTATTAAGTCATTAGGAGGACTGGTTAATTATCATTTCTAAAGTTGCTGTGAGTTTGTCATAGGTGGCTCTTATTATTTTGAGGTATGTTCCTTCAATGCTTAGTCTGTTGGGAGTTTTTTATCATGAAGCGATGTTGGAGGTTATCAAAAGCTTTTTCTGCCTCTATTGAGATGACAAATGATTTTTGCTTTTGATTCTGTTTATGTGGTGAATCACACTTATTGACTTGTGTATATTGAATCAGCCTTGCATCCCAGGAATAAAGCCTACTTGATTGCAGTATATTAATTTTTGATGTGCTGTGGATTCAATTTGCTGGTATTTTGTTGAGGATTTTTGCATCTATGTTCATCAGGGATATTGGTCTGAAGTTTTCTTTTTCTGTTGTGTCTCTGGCAGCCTTTAGTATCAGTCTGATGCTGGCCTCATAGAAAAAGTTATGGAAGAGCCCCTCCTTGATGTTTGGAATAGTTTCAGTAGGATTAGTATCAGTTCTTCTTTGTATGTCTGGTAGAATTTGGCTATGAATCCATCTGGTCTAGGGCTTTGCTTTGGTTGGTAGGTTCTTTATTACTGATTCAATTTCAGAACTTGTCTTTGGTCTTTTCAAGGTTTCAATCTCTTCCTGATTCAATCTTGGAAGATTGTGTGCTTCAAGAATGTATCCATTTCTTCTAGACACTCTAATTTTTGTGCATAGGGTTGTTCATAATAGCCTCTGAGGATCTTTTGTATTTCTGTGGGATCAATTGTAATATTATCTTTGTTGTTTCTGATTGGGTTTATTTGGATCTTCTCTCTTTCTTTTTCTTTGATAGCTAGGGTCCATCTATGATAAACTCACAGCCAACATCATGCTGAATGGGCAAAAGCTCGAATCATTCCCTTTGAGAACTGGAACAAGACAAGGATACCCACTCTCACCACTCCTATTCAACATAGTACTAGAAGTCCTAGCCAGAGCGATCACACAAGAGAAAGAAATAAAAGGCCTCCAAATAGTAAACCAAGAAGCCAAACAATCTCTCTTTACTGACAATTATGATTCTGTGTCTAGAAAATCCTAAAGACTCTGCCAAAAGACCCCTAGAATTGATAAACCACTTTAATATAGTTTCAAGATACAAAATCAATGTACAAAAATCAGTAGCATTTCTATACACTAACAGCGTCCAGGGTGCACGTGGAATAAAAAACACAATCCCACTCACAATAGCCACAAAGAAAATGAAATATCTAGGAATACAGCTAACCAAGGAGCTGAAAGACCTGTACAAAGAGAACTACAAAACACTCCTGAAAGAAGTCAGAAATGACACAAATGAACGGAAAAACATTCCATGCTCATGGATTGAAAGAATCAATGTCATTTGAAATGTCCATACTGCACAAAGCAACTTAAAGATTCAATGCTATTCCTATCAAACTACCAATGTCATTCTTTATAGAATTAGAAAAACTATTCTAAAATTAATACGGGACCAACAATAGCTCAAATAGCCAAAGTAATCCTAAGCAAAAGGAACAAAATCTCACACTACCTGACTTCAAGCTATGCTATAAAGCCAAAATAACCAAAACAGTTTTGAATTGGTACAAAAACACATAGACCAATGGAACAGAATGGAAGACTCAGAAATAAAGCTGCACATCTACAACCATCTGATCTTTGACAAGGTCAACAAAAACAAGCAATGGGGAAAGGATACACAATTCAACAAATGGCGCTGGGATAACTGGCCAGCCATATACAGAAGCTTGAAGTTGGACTCCCACCTTTCACCGTATACAAAAACTAATTCAAAGTAGATGAAAAATTGTAATGTAAGACCTCAAGCTATGAAAATCCTGGAAGACAACCTAGTAAATACTCTTCTCAACATCAACCTTGGCAAATAATTTTTGACTAAGTCCCCAAAAGCAATTGCAACAAAAACAAAAATAGACAAGTGGGGCCGAATTAAACTAAAGAGCTTCTGCAGAGCAAAAGAAACTATCAACAGAGCAGATAATCCCTACAGAATAGGAGAAGATGTTCACAAACTGCACCCTATAAAGGCCTCATACCACAATTTGTAAGGAACTTAAGCAAATCAGCAAGCAAAAATCAAATTACCCCATTAAAAAATGGGCAAAGGACATGAACAGACACTTCTCAAAAGAAGACACACAAGTGGCAAAAAAATGAAAAAATCCTCATTATCACTAATTATCAGATAAATGCAATTCAAAACCACAATGAGATACCATCTCACACCAGTCAGAATGCCGATTATTAAAAAGTCAAAAAATAACAGATGCTGGCAAAATTGCAAAGAAAAGAGAACACTTATACACTTTTGGTGGGAATGTAAATCAGTCCAGCCACTGAAAAAAGCAGTCTAGAGATTTCTCAAATAACTTAAATCTGAGCTACCAGTCAACCTAGAAATCCCATTATTGGATAAAATAAATCATTCTCCCAAAAGACACATGCACTCATAAGTTTATCTCTGCACTATTCACAATACTAAAGACATGGAATCAACCCAAGTGCCTGCCAATGTTTGATAGGATAAAGAAAATGTGGTACATATACACCATGGAACACTATGCAGCTATAAAAAATGAAATCATGCTCTTTGCAACAACATAGATAGAGCTTGAGGCCATAATCTCAAGCAGATTAATGCAGAAACAGAAAACCAAATACCACATATTCTCATTTATATGTGGGAACTACACATTGATCACACATGGACATATATATGGAAACAATAGGCACTGTGGACTATGACAGGGTGGAGGGAGAGTGAAAAAAAGAAACTATCAGGTGCTGTGCTCACTACCTGGATGACAGGATCTGCACTCTAAACTTCAGCATCCTGCAGTGTTCCCATTTAGCACACCTGCACATATATCCTTTATATCTAAAATAAAAGTTGAAAAAATAAAAAAATATAGTTACTGATGGAAAGGGAAAACTACCTGTTGCTCTAGATGGGAAAAACATGGAGAATGGTGAAAAAGGATAGGGAAGGTAGAAGGCACACAGGTCTACCCCTCACCACTTACTTTCAGCCTGTGTTGGGAAGCTGGATTTTTCTGCATCCA
The DNA here is from genome assembly GCF_000951045.1 of Mandrillus leucophaeus. NCBI lineage: Eukaryota > Metazoa > Chordata > Mammalia > Primates > Cercopithecidae > Mandrillus > Mandrillus leucophaeus. The sequence continues at coordinate 1,406,513 of NW_012107919.1, forward strand.
GAGTAACCAACCTATGGGGTGTTAGTGGCATGTATTGGGGTGTATAAAGAGCAGCAGTTTGTAATGTTTTGTTTCTAGGCTGCTAGCTGGCACTAGTATGACCACCTAAGAAATGGGAACATCAAACACTAAAGAGAACTGGTCTGTGATGACTCCACACATTTTCTTGGGTGGTCCAGGTGATAGGTGTGTCCAAATGTTCTAGAGACTAGATAGGGAGGAGAAACACTAGAAAGGCGTGGCTAAACTCAGCCACTAGATAAGTGTGTGACCTTGTGGTTGATAGTTTCTTAACCTCCTAACCTCAATTTCTTCACTACAAAACTGGGCATCACAAACCCTATCTCAAGTTTTCCCTCCCAGGATTGATGTAAACATGGACTGAGACAACAGACATGGAAGTTCTTTGTGCAGCATAAAATGCTATTCGAATATTATTTCTATTGTTCTACATGCCTCTGCTGTGTCATTTAAGGAAGCCTTGTTTGACCCTATGGGTCTTACCCAACAGCCTGCCACAACATCTATGAATCTGAGCATTTGTCAGCATTTTCATTAAAGAATTTTCCCTCTTGGAGATTCGTCTTTAAAGTCTCTACATAATAATCAACACAATAACAAGATAAAGATGACCCAGGTTTGTCTTTAAAGTGCCTACATACTAGCCAACACGATAACGAGATAGACGAATATGAACTGGTTCTTCAGATCAGCCAGTTGTCTAGAAAGTTGCTGAGGATATAGAATTTGGGATGGGTAATTTTGATGGATAGGATGGAGAGCTCAAGGAAACAGGAGCCTCCAGAATCAGCAATAGAATGTTGGGTACCAAAAAGGTGCAGGGGGAAGAATCCTGTAAAGAGAAGGGTGAAAATAAAAAGAAACATATTGTTGCTATTGAGTTTAAGACTTTCATACAATTCTTTTCAAAGTGGAGTTTTTGTGCTTATTTTCTCTCCTAATTCTCATAGCAACCTGGTGCACTATTGTTTCCTTTTTACATAGACTAAATTGAGATCTGGAGAATTTAAATGACTTGCCCAATGGTATATGGCCCTTAGATTCAACATGTAGTGGAGGCAGGACTCAAATGCAGATCCTGAGTCTCTAAACCCTGTGCTATTTCCACCACACCCTCATATCCACACTTCACATCTTACTTGAAGGGAAGAGTCTTTTCTGATTTGAAGTTACCCAGCCCCCAAGGCTTTATCTTTCCTTCTTTTGGAGAGTAACTGAAATGTTTGAGATGCTCAGTAGGTAGCTGGTACCTTTCTTCTTCCTTCTTTTCTTAGTGGGTCACTCCATTATGTTCAATAGAGCAGTAATAACAGCTAGCATTCATAGAGCATTACTATGTGCCAGGTGTTTTGCATATGCTATACCTAATTCTCACAGCAATCTGTAAAATAGGTCTCATATATTCAGTCTACAGAGGCAAAGACCAAGGCTTAGAGAATATAAACAGCTTACCCAAGGTCATATAGCTGGTAAATAATTGAGCCAGGATTCAAACCCAGTTCTGCCTATCTTTAAAGCTCATGGTAAGAAGCATTGTCTTCAATACACAAAAGCTACCAAGTGTTGCCTTTGTCTTTTTTTTTTTAATAGTTATTTATAAAGTCTCCTTTCCATGAATGTTAAACTGTTTTAAGCCACCTTTACTCATAAATAATTTTATTCATGTTTTCTTGGGACCTACGAGCAAGAGTTTCTCTACATTATATGCATAGAAGTAGAAGTACTGTTTCCTACAGTGAGGAGCATTTTCAACTTTACTAGGTAAAGCGGTACTGATTTATACTATTACCTGTGCATAGGAGAGTTTGTATTACTCTACTTCCTAGACAACACTTGCGTTGTGAACGTTTTACATTTTTTCCAATGTGAAGTGGTGTCTCCTTGTGGTTTCAATATGCATTCTCCTAACAACCGATAAGGTCAAGCCCCTTTCTATAGGTTATTAGCTATTTGTGTTACCTCCTGAATGAAATGCCTATTCATAGCTCTGGCTGCTTTTCTATTAGGTTTTTTATTTTTTATTTTCTTGATTTGTAGAAGTTCGTTATGTATTAGATACTCTGGATACTAATTCTTTGTAGGTTATACATATAGTATATATTTTATCCTCCTTTGTGGCTTGTCCTTCACTCTATAATGCCCTTTGGTGAACAGATTTTATTTTAACACATTGAGTTAATGAATTTTAAAAGGTTTTGTTTATATTGGATTCACCCGGGTAATCCAAGCTAGTCTCCTCTTCTCTTGATATCCTTAACTTAATCACTTCTGCAAAGTTCCTTTTGCCGTGTAAGGTAACATATTCACAGGTTCTGGGAACCAGAATGTGGATATTGGCAGTGGGGGGATTATTCTGGCTATGACATGTCGCCCTTCACTGAGGACTTGGGAAAGAGGAAGCCTTGTCTTCTTTGCCAAACCACCCAGAATGGTACCGACATCATGCTGAGTTGGGGACAAGGAAGAAGCAAGTCACAGCTCTGGTGCTAAGACTTTCACTGTTTTTACTGAGATTTAGTAAATTTTCATAAATAAATGTTGCTTTATTTGCTGTATAACCTCCAGACAATTTCTGAGAGTTTAAATGGATGGTTTTAAAAATAATTTTCTCCAGTCGTTGTAGTTTCACTGGAGAGAAGTTCTTCAAATTCCCTCACACTGCATCTCCAGAAGTAGAATCTCTCAAGCAGGTTCCTGAACTTAGTTTTGCTGGGTATTTGAGTGCATGTTGATATTTACTTCCTGTCAATGTGGAAAGATATTCCTGTGCTCTGTCTTTCATTATGTCTTTTCAGAAGTTTAATCCCAGTCTAATTGCTTATAGATTACCTGTCTTTATCGATTATCTTCCTGGTTGTTTTTAAGACTTTCTTTTCTTCCTAGGCACTGTGCATTTTACTGCAATGATTTTAGCTATTGATTTTCTTTATATTTATTCTGTTTGCAATTTGTTGAACTTTCTGAATCTAACTGATATATTTCTTAAAATGTGGGAGATTCTTAGTACATGTCTTCTCAATATTGCTTTCTCCTAATCTTTCCTTTAAATTTTTTTTGCAACACCAATTAGACACATATTAGCTTCTCTTAGTGTATCGCAAACCCCATTTTCCCCTTTCAGCCTTCCATGTTTATTAATATTTCTTTTATATTTTCTACATCTTGATCTCTGTATGCTGCATTTTGGGTAATTTCTTCAGATCTATCTTCAAATTAAATAATTAACTCTTCAGTTAGGAGATATTAATTTTTATAAGAATATTGATCTTCATTACTGCATTTTTTATTTCTAGAAGTTCTATTTAATTATTATCCAAATCTGCCTAGTCACATTTTTTCATCATATTTTCAATGTGCAATTTTTATTCTGTATTTATCAGTCAAGTATTTTCAGTCTTTGTGGGCCTATTTTTCACTTATAGTGGTTTATTTTCTCATATATATTTTGATTTTACTTATATGATCATTAAAACGTTACCTATGGATATTCTTGTGGTTGGTTTTCAATGGCAATCCACTAGAGAGGGTTAATGCTTGCTCCTGCCAGTACTTGAAAGAACTAACTCGGGAACAACTAATATTTGGTTTGAGGTGTTTTGTAGCAAACAGAGAATATGAATTAGAATCCAAGTCCATAGGAAGACTACTTGTAGATATGAACCCTTGAGGAAAACAATTTTCCCTCTATTCAGAGCCAAAGCTGAGAAACACCTCCTTCCTTGCCCCTCTTACTGGGTATATCTTTTTCTCATAGATGATATTTCACTGAAGGAGCACCCCTCTCAGGATCCTAATTTTATGTAAGAATCTCTGTCCCAACTTCTACTTTGAGCATTCTTCATCCCTTATCCCTTGTCTTCATTTGTTATAAATGCAGGTGTCAAAAACAAACAAGTAAACAAATCTAGGTTATAGATTATTGGAGAAGTTGACAGACTTAGTGCTAACTTATCTCCATGGCTTTATATTTCAACTTTGCATTTAGCATCCGATATGGTTTTACTGTGTTCCTACCCAAATCTCAACTTGAATTGTATCTCCCAGAATTCCCACGTGTTGTGGGAGGGACCCAGGAGGAGGTAATTGAATCGTGGAGGCTGGTCTTTCCTGTGCTATTCTCGTGATAGTGAATTAAGTCTTACAAGATCTGATGGGTTTATTGAGGATTTCCAGTTTTGCTTCTTCCTCATTTTTCTCTTGCCACCACCTTGTAAGAAGTGCCTTTTTCCTCGTGCCATGATTCTGAGGCCTCACCAGCCAGGTAGAACTGTAAGTCCAAGTAAGCCTCTTTTTCTTTCCGATCTAAGGTAGGTCTTTATCAGCAGTGTGAAAACAGACTAATACAACATCTAAGAGATTCTCTTCTTCTCTTGTAATAGTAGCTATGTTGCTTAGAAGAGTTTTACGTTATATTTTATCTGGTGCTCTTTTTTTTTCTTTTTTCTTCTTGCTTTTTTTCCCCAGAGGATTTTTTTTTACACTATCTAGTCTTCTATATTGCTGAAAATATAAATCCCCATAATGTCCTTTCCCCTCTTTTCCTTCTTGTAAAACCCCTACTTATCTTTAAATTCCTTGATGAAATGTTGTCTCTTCTAGGAGACATTCACTGCCCTACTCCCTCTTGAAGCAGAATAAATTAGTCCATTGTCTGTGTTCTCACATACTTGGAATGCAGCTTTAATAAAGATCTCTCACATTGTTTTATTACAGTTATTTCTTTATCTGTTACCTCCTACTGTTCTGCAAGATCCGGTCAGAGTGTTTTAATTATCATTTTACATTCAGTGTTTAACACAGTGCCTGGCAGAAAATAACACATAAGTGGATATTTATTTGAGTTTGTAAAAGAAAAGAATAAAACAGCATTGTTTGCAAATGAGGTCCAAATTCTTTTGAATCTCATTCAGGTACCTCCACATTCTAACTGCAACCCACTCTTTCAGCCTTATCAATCAATTAATGCATTGTTAATTAACATATATGTTATTTATTAACTCATTCATTCATACATTTATTTATGATCCAAGGTTTCTTTAGAATGCCTATGTTGTGCAAATTTCCACAACATAGTAGTTGGAATATCGCCATGAACAAGGTGAATACAATCTTGCTCTTCATGGAATGTACATATTAGCAAAGGGGGCAAATGTTAACAAGTTATTGCATAATTAATTATTTAATTACATTGTGATAAGTATCATGAAGGAGAGATAGAAGCTCTGTGAGATACTTGGCAAACTTTTGTGGTGCATGGGCGGGAAGAGCATCTCAGCAAATAGAATAGCTTATAGGAAAGCCCCTGAGGCCAGAGCTAGCACGGGAAACTCGCCCACTCCTTCCACTCACACTGCTACAGCAGCACTGAACCAATCATTATCCCCTGAACAGAGCCACAGTGATGCCTGGGCTCAACTGTTCCCTCTGTCTGATTTCTCCTTATCACTCACCTATCCCCCAAAACCTCTATCTGTCAAAATGTCAAGAACTTGTTTCTTTCCCAAAGGTTTTGTCCATGGAGGCTCCTTTGGTCTGGAATTTACTTTACTGCCCTTTATATTTTTATTTTAGCATATCTCATCATTGTCTATGGTTGTGAGCTACATGAGGGCAAGTGATATACCGTGTTCAGCTTGATAAGATCCTGCCATGTGAATCCCAGTTTGGCCACAGTTTACTTCTGTGGCAAAGTTAAAACCAGATTGTGCCAGATTGGAAACTACAATGACATCAGAAAAAAACTTCAAACTGGTTTACCAAAAGAAGAGTTTTAGAAAAATCAGCCATGCAAAACCACAAATTCATGGGGTTTCTGACAGGTAGCCAAGACCCAGGACCTTTTTGAGCTTCTTTTGCACTGTCAACCCACCGATTTGGCATGAAATAAAAAGCCCTGAACCATATAACTTGATTCATTCATGTTAAATAATGCCAACTGTCCAAATCTGCAAGCAGGGAGTCAGTGTGGTATGGTTAACCTTTTTCTTGCTCCTTCCGTAAGGAATGAATTCCAAGGAATATCTGCCCCAAAACTATGCTAGGTTGCAAGCCAAGGCATAGAGTTGGGGGACACTCAGGTGAGCTCAGAGCAAGAGTTAAAATAAAGGTCCACATTCCATATTTCTAAATACATGTATTTAAAATGTATAAATTAAACTCACATACTATTAAATACAATTGTTCTACCCCCTACCTTGACAAATAAACATTGAAAACAACAGAGAAGGGCAGGTTACAATTTGGAATTCTCTAGCATCTTGCAACATGGAAGCTTAGGAAGAACCGTCCCCTACCATGCTCCAGGAATGCTCCCTCTTCTCTTCCTACCCCTGGCTTCATCTTGCACCAAGAATGTCTTGCAGGCACATATATGTAAATATCCCAGCCCACACATCCAAGCTGCATCATACTTCTCAAAAACTGATGCCCCTTGGCTACCTCTCCCAGAGATGCAGGAGATTCATCCTCAGGGGGATGGACCCAGGGAAGAGGTCCCTGCAGTCCCTTGAAGCTCTCTCCTGGCCCTGCATTCCTATCTAGTCAAGTCACTGGCACATGCTCTCCTTTACAATATAATCTATTCCAGCTGCCTCTAAGTCTCTCTTCCTGTTCTGTCTTGAAGGCTTTTGTCCCATACCAAGGTTACCAATGACCTCCATATCACTAAATCCAGTGGGCAATTCTTATTATCTTACTTGCCCCACGGCAGTGTTTGATGTGATTGATCACTCTGTCCTAGGCGAAACAATTTCTTCTAAAACATCACATTTGCCTGGTCAGTCTTTCCCAGACTCCTTTCCTGGTTCTTTCTTATCAACCGCATGCTTTCAACGGTTGAACAGCCAGGGCCTTATCCTCAGACTACTTTATTTACACTCATGCCTTCCTGAAGTGATCTCATCCCATTTTATGACTTTCATGTCATCTTTCTGCCAACAGCTCCTAAATTTGTGTTGGTAGCTCAGACTTTGCCTCTGATCCCAGCCTTGTATACCCACCTGCCTACTTAACATCTGTATTTGAATGTCTAATAGGCATCTATCTCATTCGTGTCCAAACCTGAGCGCCTTTCTTTTTCCCAACCTGCACTCACACTTTCCCCAGCTCAGGTACTGGCAACCTCATCCTTTTATTTTCTCAGGCCAAAATCTTTATCATGCCAGTCTCCTCTTTTTTTCATATATCATTACAAATTACATATATCTTCAAAATATATCCAGAGTCTGGTGACATATCTAATCATTTATCATCACCTTCACTGCTAGCTCTTGTGGTTCAAGCCAACATCATTTCTCACTCAGATTATTTTAACCCCCAGGTAACCTTCTTGTTTCTGCCCTTGGACCCTGCATTTCCTCACTCCCACTACCACCCATCTTTATCAACTGAGCTGCCAAAGTCAACTTCTTAAAACCTTATATTATAAATAGGGTTTATAAAACAGAGCTTTGTATCTCATTTAGAGTGAAAGCCACAGCCTTCACAATGGCCTGCAGGCCCTGTGTGATGGGCTTTATCACCTCTCTGCCTTCATCCCTCCTTACCCTGACTCTCTCTTGTTCTGCTCCAGCCACGCTGGCCTTCTTTCAATGGAATAAATCAAGGGGGCTCCTGCCTCAGAGCCTGAGCTCCTGCTAATTCCTTTGCCTTAAACATTCCTCAGATAACCTTGTGGCTTGCTTCTTCATTCCTACAGACAGTTGTTCAGATGTCATTCTATCATTAAGGGCTTTATGAAATAGGAGCCTCCACAGATATACACACCGCCTTTCTCTGTAACTCTCATTCTTTTTTCCTTGCTTTATGTTTTCCTCCATAGCTTTTACCACCATTGGACATGTTGTATATTTCATTTTTAAAAAATCAGTTTCTTATCTGTCTCTCCCAACTAAAGTGTTAGCTCCACAAGGACAGGGCTTTGTCTGTTTCATTCACTGTTTTATTCCTATTATCCTGAATGGTGCTTGGCATATAGTAAACATTCAATAAATATTCATTGAATGAATAACTGGTGTGTAGGACAACATACACCATCAGGTAAGTTTGAGTGTACAAAAAGTAGAAATAATTTTACAGTGTATGCCCCATACATTCAACACTTAGATTCTATCCTAAACATTTTACCATATTTGTTTTAACATATATTTATCCATTTATCCATACTTATATTTATCTATCAGTCTCTCTTTTTTGACACATGTCAAAGTGGATTAACAACTGTTCACTTTCATCAAAATAATTCAGTGTGCATATCATTAACTATAGTTCTGTATTTATTTATAGTATTTTCTCTTGAAAGAAAAGTTGACATATAACAAAATGCCCAAATCTTAAAAGTACATTCACTACATTTTAGCAGATGCATACACATGTTTAATTGAAATACCTATCAACATAGAAAGTGCTACATTCACTCCAGAAAGTTCCTCCAATCTCTTCCCATTCACTCCAGCCACTGAACCCCTTACCATGCTTCTGATTTTTTTCACCTTAGCTTAAATTTACCTAATTTACCTAAATGAACCCTGTAGAAGTTCATATAAATGAAATCATACGTATGTACTCTTTTCACACAGCATCCTTTTGAGGTTCAACTAAGTTGTTGCATGTAGCAGTTGCTACTTTTGATAATAGGGTAATATGAGTGTAGTATTTCATAACATGATTATAGCTCAATTTCTTTATCTATTTTCCTATTGACAGACACCTGGGCTGTCTCTAATATTTAGCTATTAACCTGCTATGAACATTGTTGTATAAGTATTTTTGGGGGCGCTTCACATAGAAGTTCAGTAATTCCAGCACCATCTATTTAAAATAAAATTATTTCCCATGGGAAATTGGATTGCTTTGGTATCTTTGCTGAAAAATAAGATAACTGCATAATTAGAAGTCTGTTTCTGAGCTCTCTATTTTGTTCCATTGATCTATTTGTTGATTCTATAACAAGGTTGAATGGTGTTACCCCCAAAACATATGTTGAAGTCCTAACCTAAACTCCCTAACACCTCAGAATGTGACCTTATTTGGGAATAGGGTTGTTGCAGATTTTATAAGTTAAGATAAGTCATACTGGGGTAGGGTGGGCCCCTCATTTAATATAACTGGCGTCTTTATAAAAAGATGGCATATGAAGACAGAGACACACAGAAAACAGCCATGTGATGACAGAGGCAGATAGCAGAGTGATGCATCTTCAAACCAAGGAACACCAAAGACTGCCAAGAACCACCAGAAGCTAAGAAGAGGAAGGAAAGAATTTCTCCTTTAGAGCCATCAGAAGGAGCAGGGCCTTGCTGACACCTTGATTTCAACTTCCAGCCTCTAGAACTGTGAGACAATAAAGTTCCGTTGTAAAAAAACACCCAGTTTGTGATACTTTGTTACATACTCCTAGAAAATTAGTAAAATCCTTATCCACATATCATTGTCTTAATTACTGTAGCTTTACAATAAGTCTTCAAACTTTGCATATGTCCTGCAAGGTTGATCTTTTCTATGATTGTTTTGGACATTCTAAGTCATTTGCATTTCCATATGTATTTTAGAATCACCTTGCCAATTTCTACAGGAAAGCCTGCTGAGATTGAGACTGGAATTGCATTGAATCTGTAGGCTACTTGGGGAGAATAAAATCTTAATAATTAAAGTTTTTCAATCTATGAACATAGTATATTTCTCCACTTACTTAATTCTCCTTTTATTTCTCTCAGCAGTGTCATAGTTTTCAATGTAGAAATCCTACACATATTCTAGTCTATCTAATTATAAAAATGTTGTTTGTTAATGCAATTGTTCATAAAATTTTATCTGAATTTTTGTTTTCTAATTATTTCCTTCTGATATATAAAATATAATTGATTTTTCTATACTATTAACCTTTCATCTTGTGACTTTGCTAAGTTTACATATTAATTACAATCGTCATTTTTTAGATTTCTTAGGATTTCCTATGTAAAAAATGCTTCATCTCAAATAGAGTTTTAATTATTCCTTTTTACTTTTTGTGACTTTTATTTATTTTAAATACATATATTATCATTACATGTGGTCTAGGTAGTAGAATTCATTCTCTCAGTGCTATGTGGGATCTTTAAAATGGTAACTTCTTATGTGTTTACCTGCCCTTGCTAATGTCTTGAGATTCTGCTCAGGCATGCAGGAGCTTTTCTCTCCTTGGTATTTCACATAACTTTCCTTGAGCTGCCTTGTTACTGCCTCATTTTGCTTCTATTTAAATTAGAGGATCATAGTGAAAATTCTCAGAAATATATCTGCTCGCATTCTTTCTCCAGCATTGATTATTCAGGGGAGTGGTGAGATTAAGGAAGATATCGCTGAGTTGTTTTAGGATTTTCTCTTTCTTTTCTTGTTGCTATCTTTTAATTTTTTGACAATGATATTATGCTTTTTTTGGTATAACTAATAAATTTTTATGCTCCTTTCAAAACGCCTTTTCTTTATTTTGTGAGGTATTTGGGGGAGGATGTTCTTGTGATATGGCTTAATTTTTCTACCTTCATCAAGAATTTCCATGCTTAATCTTTAGAGCCAAGACCTCAAACGCAAATGCTGAAGAGACTAAGAGACAACATAAATGAATGAAATGAGCCGGGTGGAAACTGTGGAAAATGGAGATCACGGAGTTTGTCTAGAAAAGGACATCACTACACTGCTCCTGTGAAATGTTGCCATGTGGGAATGTGGCCAGGACTTAAGATTTTTGAAGAGAAGCTGGAAATTATATTTTTTAAATGTCATGTTAAATGTCTCTATTTTTAAGTATTGGTGACTAGTTTAAATTTTAAAAATATACTAAAGGCAAAAATAAATATCTAGAGACTGGATAGAGTGGGCAGGCTATCAGTTGCCTTTGGAGAATCACTTCATAGAGGGTTTAGTTAGTCCTTTGGTGCTATTGTAAGGTAGAATGGTATTTTAACCTAGATAGATCATTCTGATGCAGTTCAACAACAACAATAACAACAAAAAATGGTAAAGTCAATCAGAGAACAATGATCTAGGGTTTAGTATTGTAAAAGGAGACAGGATCTGTACTTTAAAATATCATATCCCCCTAATTCTCCAGTATCACCTCCCTTGAATAGCTGTAAAGGCGGGATTTAAAGCCCATTCTTTTCCTCTTTTGTGATTGACACAGTCACATTATCTGTCAGAATTGGCTTCAGGAGAATTGCAGATAGAGAAGAGAAAACATTGTTTTCTCCAAGCCTGGATCCAGGGAAATCCATTGACTTATTGAGACTAGTATACACTCTGCAAAAGGATCAAGAGAAAATGCATGGTAGTAAATAGGTGCTTGTTCATTCGGCTCTGCTACTTATCCATATAGCCAACCCTTATGTATACTTAACTTCTTATCCATTCATTCATTTCATCCACCAATCTATCCACCCACCTTAGTCCCCATTAATATAAAATTGAAAACTTTTGAGTGGTTCCCAACCCTGACCATGCATCTGAATAAGCTAAGAAACTTTTTAAAATAAGACACACAAGACTTACATTTCTGAGCATGGATAATTTACTCTCTCACTGTAAATAACTAGAAAACTGTACCATATATATGAGATCATTGGTTTCAGATCTTTGGCAACAGACAGTGCATAAATGTATTATCTGAGAGAAGAGAAACAAAAAAGATGATTCCTATGAATCTGTCTTGAAAGATTCTTTCTTGAAAGACATTCTAGAATACAAGACACGGAAGGAGATCATGATAAGTATGCAATGGTCTTGACAAGTTTTTGATACTGGAGTTCAATAAAGCTGAGGTGATTGGAAGTTCTGTGTTAGAGTTCTGAACATAAGAAAGCTTTACAGAAAAAGAGCTACAAAATATGAACAGATATCTGTATTAGTCCATTCTCATACTGCCATAAAGTCATACCTGAGACTGTGTAATTTATGAAGAAAAGAGGTTTAATCAACTCATGATTTCACAGCCTGTACAGAAAGTATGGCTGGGAGACCTTAGGAAACTTACAATCATAGCAGAAGGTAAAGGAGAAGCAAGCCCATCTTATGTAGTGGGCAGGAGGTGGGGGTAGGTGGGAAATGCCACACACTTTTCAAACAACCAATCTCATGATAAATCAATCATAAATACAGCAAAGAATAAATCTGCTTCCATAATTCAATTACCTCCCACCAGGCCCCTCATCCATCACTGGGAACTGCAAATTGACATGAGACTTGGGTGGGGACACAGAGCCAAATTATATCATTCTGTCCTGGCTCTTCCCAAATCTCATGTCCTTCTCACATTTCAAAACATAATCATGCCTTCCCAACAGTCTCCTAAAGTCTTAACTCATTACACCATTAACTCAAACGTCCAAGTCCAAGTCTCATCTGAGACAAGGCAAGTCCCTTCTGCCTATGAGCCTATAAAATAAAAAACAAGTTAGTTACTTTCAAGATACAATGGGGGTACAAACATTGGGTAAATACTCACTTTCCAAAAGGAAGAAATTGGCCAAAACAAAGGGGCTACAGGGCACATGCAAGTCCAAAACCCAGCAGGGCAGTTGTTAAATCTTAAATCTCCAAAATAATTTCCTTTGACTCCATGTCTCACATCCAGGCCACACTGATGCAAGGGATGGGCTCCCAAGGCTATGTACAGCTCTGCTCCTGTGGTTCTGCAAAGCTCAGCTCCCATGGTTGCTCTGAAAGGCTAGCATTGAGTGCCTGCAACTTTTCCAGGCTCATGGTGCAAGTTGTCTGCAAGTGGATCTAGCGTTCTGGTTTCTGGAGGATGGTGGACCTCTTCTCACAGCTCCACTAGGAAGTGCCCCAGTGGGGATTGTGTGTGGGGGCTCCAACCTCACATTTGCCCTCCTCCCTATTCTAGTAGAGGTTCTCCATTAGGTCTCTGCCCCTGCAGCAGAATTCTGCCTAGACATCTAGGTATTTACATACATCCTCTGAAATTAAGGCAGAGGTCTCCACTGTTGCCCTCTGTGCACCCACAGGCCCAACACTATGTGGAAGCTGCCAAAACTTGGAGTTTACACTCTCTGAAGCAAGGGTCTGAGCTGCACCTTAGCTCCTTTTAGCCATAACTGGAGCTGGAGCAGCTGAGACACAAGGAGCCATGTTCTGAGGTTGCACAGAGCAGCAGGGCCCCAGGACTGCTCATGAAACTATTTGTCCCTCCTACACCTCCAGGTTTGTGATGGAAGGGGCTGCTGTGAAGGTCTCTGAAATGCCCTAGAGGCATTTTCCGCATTGTCCTGGCTATTAATATTCGGTTCCTCCTCTTTACTTATGCAAATTTATGCAGCTGGCTTGACTTTCTCCACAAAAAAATGGTTTTTTCTTTTCTACCACATAGCCAGACTGCATGTTTTCCAAACTTGTATGCTCTGCTTCCCTTTTAAATATAAGCTCCAATTTCAGAGCATCTCTTTGTGAATGCATATAAGCATATGCTGTTAGAAGCAGACAGGCCACATTATTGAACTCTGCTGGTTAGAAATTTTTTCTACTAGATACCTAAATCATCTCTCTCAAGCTCAAAGTTCCACAGATCCCTAGAGCAGGGGCACAATGCTGCCAGCCTCTTTACTAAAGCATAGCATGAATGACCTTTATTCTAGTTCCCAGTAAGTTTCTCATTTCCATCTGAGACCTCATCAGCCTGGACTTCAATATCCATATCACTATTAGCATTTTGGTCAAAACCATTCAACAAATCTCTAGGAAGTTCCAAACTTTCCCTCATCTTCCTGTCTTCTTCTCAACCTTCCGAACTGTTCCAATCTCTGTCTGTTACCCAGTTCCAAAGTCACTTCCACATTTTCAGGTATCTTTATAGCAATGCCCCACTGCTCAATATCAATTTTCTATATTAGTCCATTATCACACTGCTATTAAGACATACCAGAGTCTGGGTAATTTATGAAGAAAATAAGTTTAATTGACCCATGGTTCCATAAGTTGTACAGGAAGCATGGTTGGAGAGGCCTTAGGAAACTTACAATCATAGCAAAAGGTAAAAGGGAAGCAAGTATGTCTTACATGGTGGGCAGGAGAGAGAGAGAGAGACAGAGAAAAGGGGGAAGTCCCACACACTTTTCAGATAACCAGATCTCATGAGAACTCTATCACAAGAACAGCAAGGGGTAAGTTCACCCCTACAATTAAATCACCTCCCACTCAGCCTCTCCTTCAACACTGAGAACCACAATTCGACAGGAGATTTGGGTGAGAACACAGAGCCAAATCATATCAACATCCTCTTGACTATTCCTGAATACTAGGATTCACATGCATAGAGTTAAACTTCATGAGTTGGGTCAAAGAGTAACTAAGAATCTATGAGAAGAATGGTTCCCAGAGCTTACATATACAGAGAAAGGATTCCACTTTCAAATAGAGTAGAGAATTCTCATTGATCACTTTTTACATTCAGTAAAGATCCCCAAAAACTTATTAATGAAGCTACAACTTATTTGAAATTAAAGATTCTTAAAATAAAGGCTATGCTAGATCCACCTTAATAAGCTTAAAAACAAAGCTGAAAAAGATAACATTGAATCATAAGAAACCTAACTCCCTATCAGAAGAAAAGCTTACTCATTACATTAAAGAAAAACAACAAAATCCAGATGTTGGACAATCATATTATCCAGTATCAAATAAAAATTTCTTAGACATTGCAAGCAGGAAAATGTGATCCATAACCAAGAGAAAAATCAGTTAACAGAAACAGACCCATAAATGACAAAAATGATACAATTAGCAGAAAAGAACATTAAAACCACTATTTTAACTATGTTCAAATATTTAAAGGAAAACATAAAATAGTGAAAAAGGAATGTAAAATATTTTTTAAGTCAAATAAAAAGTTTAGAAATAAAACAATATCTGAAATAGAAAATTCACTGGATAAGACTAATAGCAGATTAGACACTTCGGAAGAAAAGATTAGCGGGCTAGAAGATGGAACAATAGAAACTATTCACAGTGAATCTTACAGAGACTAAATATTGAAAAGAAATAAACAAAGTCTCAGTAACATGTGGGACAATATTAAGTGGTCTAATATTTAAGTAATTGGAGTACTATAAAGAGAAGAAAGGGTAAATTTTTTTTAAGAAATATGGCCAAAATATTTACAAATGCAATAAATCTCAGATCCAAGTACTTCAATGAAACCCAGAAAGACAAGCACAAACAATACAAGATAAATACATGTGATACTCAAATTGCTGAACACTAAAGATGATCTGAAAAATCTTTAAATTATTATACATATTATATGCAAAGAAACAAAGATCAGAGTGATAGTAACATTTTCATTAGACTCTAGGCAAGTGGGAAGAGAAAATAACATTTTTAAACTCTGAAAAACTTTTGACAATCTAAAATTCTACACCCAACAAAAACATCTGTCACATATGGAGATAAAATAAATATATTTCAGTCAAAGCACAGCTGGTAAGACTTACTGCCATTACATCTTCATTATAAGAATTGATACAGAAGTTCTTTAAGAGCAAGAACACTAATACAAGAAATAAATTTGGATATAAATTAAGAAATAAAGAGAACTGAAAATAGTAAACATGTAAGGCAATAAAATATTTATATTCTATTTTTTTATTTTGTTAAAAAACAGCTGTCTGTTTAATGCCAAAGTAATATCAATGTGTTGTGGGGTTTACACAAACAAAAATAAATTATATGACAATAACACAAAGAACAGTAGGAAAGAATTTGAAGATTATTTTTGTACATTTTACAATAAGCACTGAAAGTATAAATAAAATTTAAAACAGAGGAATAAATAGTAAGATAAAACTAAAGACAAATCTAAACTAAAAATTTTAATTAAAAGAAGATAGGACAGAAAAAAAAAAAAGAGCAACAATGAATACATGGCATGAATGTAAAACAAATCGTAAGATAATGACCTAACAATGATCAAGTTGATAATTGCATTAAATGTAGGTGGTCTAAATACCACATTTAAAAGGCAGAGATTTTCAGAATGGATAAGAAAGTAAGAAAAAACTATGTATGTACATATACATGTATATATATTTTTTCTATGGCACTAAGTTTTATTAAAGATTTCATTCAAGTTAAATTTCTAGGAATTAAGGAGTCCAAGTTAGAGGGCACAAAAGCTCATGAAGCCCCTAGATCTCATAGTGGACCACTAGCTCAGGTTCTTTGGTGGAATCACTGCCTTGTTCTAGGTACAGATTATTAAAAGGATACTGCTTTGGCCCCACAGGCTGATAGGTAGGCTAATTCTCCACTACACAGAACATAAAGTTCATGAAGTTCAGGAAGCTGAAGAGATTATTGCACATAATATTCCAAGAAACAGGGGTGGAGGGCCATATCCACATGGCTCCTGATATACATGTCCAGATGCCAGTGTGTCAATTCACCCCAGTTCAACCTCAAGTCTTGGTGGTCCCAGTCAAACCATAGATCCCTCTCCTACTGTGAGTGGTCGAGGAACTTTGAGTAGTTACCATATACCATGCCATCATCCAAGTAAGGCTGATAGTCTTCCACACACATATTATACTTCTTGGCAGTGGTGGCCCATTCTTCTGGGGTCTTGGAATAGAATCCCAGGGGCATGTCCTTGATCATGTGGAAGGATGGCCATGCACCCAATGACACCATATTCTGGGTTGCCCTTTGTAGCCACCAGATTCCCAGGAACCCTGCCCTGGCTACCTCTATCTTCACCCAAAATTATCTTATGTCTAAAAGTAACCCAGTTCAAATAAAAAAACACAGGGCCAGTCATGGTGGCTCACATCTATAATCCCAGCACTTTGGGAGACCAAGTCGGGTGGATCACCTGAGGTCAGGAGTTTGAGACCAACCTGGCCAACATTGTGAAACCGCATGTCTACTAAAAATACAAAAATTAGCTAGGCGTGGTGTGTGCCTGTAATCCCAGCTACTCAGAAGGCTGAGGCAGGAGAATCACTTGAACCCAGGAGGCGGAAGTTGCAGTGAGCTAAGATCACGCCATTGTACTCCAGCCTGGGTGACAAGAGTGAGACTCCGTTAAAAAAAAAAAAAAAAGAGAGAGAGGTAAATTAAAATAAAAGGATAAAAAAATTCATCATGAAACACTAATCAAAGATGTCTAGAGTGACTATATTATAATCAAACAAAGCAGACTTCAAAATAAGGAATATTACAAGAAACAAGAAGAGACATTTCAGTGTTAAAAGGGTCAATGTATCAAGAATAAAAATCTTAATTTTAGTGAATGCATCTAATAAAAGTTTCAAACACAGGATGCAAAACCCATATTTGAAATTAAAAATAAAAGAAATTGACAAATCAACAAATACAGCTGGAAACACTAGCATTACTCTCACAATAATTGATAATAGAAATAGATAAATTAGTAAAGATACAGATGACTTTTAAAAGGCTATTAACCAAAACTGACCTAACTGACATTTATAGAACTACACACAACAGCAAAATATATATTATTTTCCATTGTTCATAAAACATTCACCAGGAAAAACCATATTTTGAGATAGAAATCTGTTTCAATGAATTCACAAGCATTGAAATCATATGGAGTTGTTCTTTCAACAAGATGGAATGAAATTAGAAATCAGTAACAAAGATATCTGCATAATGCCAACTTTGGAAACTAAACAGCATATGTAAATTAAACACTATGTTTCTAAGCAATTAATGAGTCAAATAAAAAATCATAAAGGCAGTTAGAAAATATTTTAACTGCATAAAAATGAAAACACAAAATTTGAAGATGTTTAAGCTGCAGCTAAAGTAGTAATTATAAGAAATTTTATATTATTAAACGTATACCTTAAAGGAAGAAAAATGCAAGATAGTTTATCTAAGTTTCTACCTTAGTAATCTAGAGAAATAAAAGCAAACTAAACCTAAAATAACAAGAAAGAAGAAAATAATAAAAATAAGACAGAATTCAATGAGAAAATAGACAAACTATAGAGAAAATTGATTAAAACAAAGCTGTTCTTTGAAAAGATTATTGAAGTTGACATATCTAGACTGATCAAGAACAAAGACAAAAGGTACATATTATCAAGAAAATGAGGGGGCAGAGGAAGATGGCCAAACAGAAGCCTGCAACAATTATCCCCCCACCAAAGGAACACCAAATTTTAACAACTAACTACACACAAAAAAGCACTATCACAAGAACCAAAAATCAGGTGAGCAATCACAGTACCTGATTTTAACTTTATATTGCTGAAAGAGACATTGAAGAGGGTAGGAAAGACAGTCTTGAATTGTCTATGCCACTTTTCCTCCACTCCCTGGCAGTGGCTGCACAGCATAGAGAAAGAATCTGTGCACAAGGAAAATTAAGCACAGTGACTGGGGGGTTTTGGCATTGAACTCAGGGCTGCCCTGTCACAACAGGGAGCAAAACCTTGCTTGGTTCAGCTGGCACCCACCCACAGAAGGAGCATGTGGACTAGTCCCAGCCAGAGGAAAATTGCCCATCCCAGTGGTTGGAACCTGAGTTTCAGCAAAACTTGCCACTGCAGGCTAAAGTGCTCTTGGGTTCTAGGTAAACTTGAAATGCAGTCTAGGTCACAAGTACTGCAATTTCTAGGTGAGTCCTAGTGCTAAGGCTGGACTTACAGTCAGTAGACTAGGGCAGCACATGACCTAGGATGACACCAGCTGGGACAGCTAAGGGAGTTGCTTGTGCCACCACTCCCTGAAACCCAAGCAGTGCATCTTGTAGCAATGATAGTAACTCCTTCCTTCTGCTTGAGGAGAGGAGAGTGAAGAGTAGAGAGGTATTTGTCTTGTGTCTTGGATACTAGTTCACCCACAATAGGATAGTGCACCAGGCAGAGTTATCAGGCTCCTATTCCAGGCCCTAGTTCACAGACAACATTTCTAGACACACCCTGGGCCAGCAGGAAACTCACTGCCTTGAAAGGAAGGACTAATCCTGACAGAATTAATTACCTGCTGACTAAACAGGCTTTGGGCCCTGAATAACCAATAGCAATACCAAAGTAGTACACCATGGGCCTTGGATGAGACTCTGAGACATGCTGGCTGCAGGTGTGACCCAGTACATTCCCAGCTGTGGTGGCTAGGGTGAAAGACCTTCTGCTTGAGAAAAACAGAGTGAAAGTAAAGGAGCCTTTGTCTTAAACTTCAGATAACAGCTCAGCCACAGTGGGGTAGAGCACGAAGCAGGTTCTTGTGGTTCCTGAGTCCAGGCCTAGACCCTTAAACAGCATTTCTGGACCTATCTTGGACAGAAGGGAAGGACACAAACCTGACTGGCTTCCTCACTTGCTGATTGTAGGGCCCAAAGGCCTTGAGTGAACGTAGGCCATAGCCAGGTAGTGATTACAGCAGGCATTGGGCAAGACTCAGTGCTATACTGGCTTTAGGTCTGACTCAGCACAACCCCAGTGGTGGTGGTCACAAAGGTTCTTGTGTCACCCCAGCCCCAGCTGGCTTAGCACATAGAGACAGAGACTCCATTTGTTTGAGAGAAAATAAGGGAAGAGAACAAAAGTCTCTGCCTGAAAATCCAGAGAATTCTTCCTGCTCTTATCCAAAACCACCAAGGCGGTACCTGTACAAGTCTACAAGAACCACAGCAATTTGAGGCTTGGGGACCAAGTCTCTCTGAATACCTGGAAAGTCTTCCCAAGAAAGATGGGCACAAACAAGCCCAGACTGTAAAGACTAAAGTGAATACCTAACTCTTCAATGCACAGAAACTGATGAACATCCACAAGCATCAAGACTATATGGGAAAATAAGACCTCACCAAACGAACTAAATAAGCCACCAAGGAGCAATTCTGGAGAAAGAGAACTATGTGACCTTTCAGAAAGGGTATTCAAAATAGCTATTTTGAGGAAACTCAAAGAAATTCAAGACAACACAGAAAAGAAATTCAAAAATCTAGCGAATAAATTTAACAAAGAGATCGAAATTGAAATAATGAAAAAGACATCAAGTAGAAAGTCTAGAGTTGAAAAATGCAATTGACATCCTGAAGAATGCATCAGAGTCTGTTAATCGAAGAATTGATCAAACAGAAGAATGAGTGAGCTTGAAGACAGACTATTTGAAAATATACAGAGGAAACAAAAGAAAAAGGAATGAAGTATACCTACAAGATCTAGAAAATTGACTCAAAATGGAAAATCTAAGAGTTATTAGTCTTAAAGAGGAGGTACAAAAATATACAGCGGTAGAAAGTTTATTCAAAGTAATACTATCAGAGAACCTTCCAAACCTCGAGAAAGGTAACAACATTCAAGTACAAGAAGGTTATAGAACACCAAGCAGATTTAACCCAAAGAAGACTACCTCAAGGCATTTAAAAATCAAACTCCCAAAGGTCAAGGATAAAGAAAGGTTCCTAAAAGCATCAAGAAAAAAAATTATACAATGGAGCTCTAATACATCTGGCAGCAGACTTCTCAGTGGAAACCTTACAGGCCAGGAGAGAGTGGCATGGCATACTTAAAGTGCTGAAGCAAAAAACATTTTACCCTAGAATAGTATATCCAGCAAAAATATCCTTCAAGCATGAAAGAGAAATAAAGACTTTCCCAGACAAACAAAAGCTGAGAGATTTCATCACCACTGGACCTATCCTACAAGAACTACTAAAGGGAGTTCCTCAATCTGAAAGAAAAGAACATTAATGAACAACAATAAATAATCTGAAAGTACAAATCTTATTGGTAATAGTAAGCACATGGAAAAACACAGAATATTATGACAATGTAATTGTGGTGTGTAAACTAAATCCTAAGTAGAAAGACTACACAACAAACCCATCAAAAATAAAAA
Organism: Mandrillus leucophaeus; assembly: GCF_000951045.1. Taxonomy (NCBI): domain Eukaryota; kingdom Metazoa; phylum Chordata; class Mammalia; order Primates; family Cercopithecidae; genus Mandrillus; species Mandrillus leucophaeus. The sequence continues at coordinate 1,427,390 of NW_012107919.1, forward strand.
TTAGATCAACTTTTCAAGACATGGTACAATAAGACAAAGAGAAACGACAAAAAGTTAAAAAGTCGGGGGACAAAGTTAAAGTGTAGAGTTTTTATTAATTTCCTTTTGCTTGTTTGTTTATGCAATCAGTGTTAATTTGTCATCAGTTTAAAATATATGATAGTATTTGCAAGCCTCATAGTAACCTCAAATAAAAAGACATACAATGGATATTCAAAAAATAAGAAGCAAAAAATTAAAACATACCACCAATGAAAATCACCTTCACTAAAAAGAAAGCAGGATAGAAGAGAGGAAGGAAAAGACCACAAAGCAACCAGAAAACAAATAACAAAATGGCAAGAGTAAGTCTTTACTTCTCAATAACAACAGTGAATGTAAATGGACTAAACTCTCAATAAAAACCATGGAATAGCTGGATGAATAAAAAAGCAAGACCAAATAATCTGTTGCCTACAAGAAAAACATTTCACCTATAAAGCTATACATAGACTAAAGATAAAGGATGGAAAGATACTTCATGCCAATGGAAACCAAGAAAAGAGCAGGAGTAGCTATACTTATATATCACACAAAATGAATTTCAAGGAAAAGCTGTAAGAAGAGGCAATGTCATGATAAAGGGGTCAATTCAGCAAGAGAATATAACAATTTTAAATATATATGCATCCAATGCAGTAGCACCCAGATATATAAAGCAAGTATTATTAGAGCTAAACAGAGAGAAAGACATCAATATAATAATAGCTGGAGACTTCAGCACCCCATCTTCAGCACTGGACAGACCTCTCAGACAGAAATTCAACAAAGAAACATCGCTTAATTTGCACTATAAAAAAAAATGAACCTAATTAATCTTTACATATGATGTCATCCACTGGCTGCAGAATACACATTCATCTCCTCAGAAAATGTTTCATTCTCAAAGAAAGACCATGTGTTAGGTCACAAAGCAAGTTTTAAAACATTCAAAAAATTGGAATAATACCCAGCATCTTCTCTGACCACAATGGAATAAAAATAGAAATCAATAACAAGAGAAATTTTGGAAACTATACACCCACATAGAAATTAAACACTGAGGTCCTGAATGACTGATGGGTCAATGATGAAACTAAGAAGAAAATTGAAAATTTTCTTAAAACTAATGATAATGGAAACACAACGTACCAAAATCTATGGAATGCAGCAAAACAGTACTAGCAAAGAATTTTATAGCTGTAAGTGCCTACTTAAAAAAAAAAAACTTCAAATAAACAATCTAACAATGCATCTTAGAGAACTAGAAAAGCAAGATAAAACCAAACCCCAAACTAGTAGAAGAAAAGAAATAGTAAACATCAGAGCAGAAACAAATGAAATTGAAATGAAAGAAACAATACAAAAGACCAATAAAATGAAGCTTGTTTTTTGAAATGATGAACAAAATTCATAAACTTTAAGACAGACTAACAAAGGAAATAAGAGAGAAGACCTAAATAAAATCAGATATTTAAAAAGGTGACATATTATTGATAATGCAGAAATTCAAAGGATTATTAGTGGCTACTAAAATTCTTAGTCAATAAATTGGAAAACCTAGAGGCAATGGATACATTCCTAGACACATAAAACCTACCCAGGTTGAGCCACTAAGAAATCCAAAACCTAAACAGACCAACAACAATTGACAAGATCAAAGCCATTAATAAAATGTCTGCCAGCAGAGACCTGGGACCTGATGGCTTAATTGCTGAATTCCACCAAACATGTAAAGAAGAACTAATACCAATCCTACTCAAATTGTTTTGAAAAATAGGAGGGAATACTTCCAAACTCATTCTATGAGGCCAGTATAACCTTAAAACCCAAATCAGACAAAGACATATTCAAAAAAAGAAAACTGCAGGCCAACATCTCTGATAAAAATTAGTGCAAAAATTCTTAACAAAATACTAGCAAACTGAATTCAATAATATATTACAAAGATCATTCATCATTACCAAGTGGGATTGATTCTATGGATGCAAGGATGGTGCAACATGTGCAAATCAATCAGTGTGATACATCATATCAACAAGATGAAGGACAAAAGCCATATAATCATTTTTATTTGATGCTGAAAGCATTTCATAAAATTCAACATCCTTTCATGATTAAAAAAACACTGAAAAAACTGGGTATAGAAGGATCATATTTCAACATAATAAAAGTCATATATGACAGACCATCAGCTAGTATCATAGTGAATGGGGAAAAAAAACTAAAAGTCTTTTCTCTAAGATCTGGAGCAAACAAGGATGCCCACTTTCACCACTGTTATTCAGTGTAGTACTGGAAATCCTAGCTAGAGGAATCAGACAAGAGAAAGAAGTAAAAGGCATCCAAATTGGGAAGGAATAAGTCAAATTACCCTTGTTTGCAAATGATATGATCTTATATTTGGAAAACCTAAAGACTCCACCAAAAACCCATTAGAACTTATAAACGAACTTAATAAAGTTGCAGGATACAAAATCAATATACAAAATTCAGTAGCATTTTTATATACCAACAGTGTACAATCTGAAAAAGAAATTAAAAAGTAATCCCATTTGTAATAGCCACAAATAAAATTAAATAAGTAGGAATTAACCAAAAAAAAAAAAAAAATGAAAGATCTCTACAATGAAAACTAGAAAACACTAATGGAAGAAATTAGAGAGGACACCAAAAACTTGAACGATATTTCATATTCTTTGATTGGAAGAATGAACGTTATTAAAATGTCCATACTGTCACAGGACCCTTAGGATGTTGCTTTGCCAGCTGGAAACCTGTGGCCAGTGGCACCTTCGCCCAAGTTTTGCTTGGGCCCACTGGACTTACACCCATTCGACCTGGCAGACTGTGCTGGGCTTTCATTACCAGCCCTGATACCATACTTGCCAAGGGTAAGCCAGGCATGGTGTGGTGAGGGGTGCGTGAGCAGAGAGTACAGGGTCTGGCCACTGCACACAGCCAGGCACACTGGCTGCAGTGGGGCAGGCAGCTCCAGGCACCAGCATAAGCACTGTCTCCTTCCTCCAACTGGACCAGACATACTGCAAGTGGCTTCCACTGTGGGCACTGGAAAATGTGGCAGCACCCAGAAGCCTGGAGATGCCAGGAACCACAGAATCCCAAAGAGGGTCTCACAGCCCTGGCTCAGGGAACTCCTATGTCTGGGCTCCCCAAAGGACCACAGTGCTTCTCTCCTTCTCTCTTTTCTCCTTCTTGTTGCCTGCAATGTGGCAAGCGAGGGGCAGGTGTGTTTCAGCACTGTTTGTGTTACAGCTTCTTCAGCCCTGCCATTTGGCAGGTCCTGAGTTCTTGTCCCATGTCCAGGAAAAATGAGGTATGTGTACTACTGGAGGGTGAGCAAGGTGAAGCGATGCTTTATTGAGTGACAGTACAGATCTCAGGAGAGCCAAAGTGAGTAGCTACTATCTGCAGGCAGATCTTCCCAGTGAGCATGTAGCCCTCAGCAGAGAGGAGATCCAGAGTGGGTAGCTCCTCTTCACAAGTAGATCATCTTGTCACCTGCCCGAGTCTGGCTGAATCCAGAGTTTTTGTGGGTTTCAGAGGGGAGGAAGTGCATGCTGATTGGTCCATGGGTGGCCATGGGTGGGCCTGGAAAAAGCACCATAAGTTCTCACTCTGGTCCGCAGAACTAGTAGCCTGGCCCCCAGGCTTCAGGCCATCCCTGGCTTAAAGGTGGGGTTTCACTGGGGACCTGCCCGTTTCCACCCAGGAGCCTGTCTGCCTCCTGCCACCATTTATGATGCCCAAGCTGTTCGTGCTAAGGGGCACCTGCAATCCTGAGCCAAGCCACCCTCAGCTACCCTAGGCTTCAGCAGCAGGGATTTGTGTGTCAGTACCGGCCTGAGTGCGGGCATGCCCAACCAGGTAATGACAGCGCCCAGGCTCAGCCACAACTCTACTCTGAAATCAGAGTGGGCACCAGGAGTAGGGAGAGCCCAGGCAGCGGGAGCAGGCACCTCCGAGACTGTGGGTGTAGGGGGGCTTTCTGCGTCCCCAAAACCATAGGGATGCCTGGGTCAGCAGCCATAGCTGGGCAGCTGCAGCTACACCTGGGAGCACGGGGCTCCCACCCCACCAACTCGGAAGGGAGTGGGGTTCCCACCTGTTCCCAGCTCCCATGGGCTCCACGGAGCACACAGCCCTCCCCAGACCTCCTCTGCTGCAGTCAGTATTTTTGCAGCAGCCACTCCAGATGGGCCACTGCTGCCATCAATAGTGCCAAAAGCAATCTACAGATTCAATGCAGTCTTTACCAAAATACCAATGACATTCCTCATAGAAATAGAAAACAAAAATACTAAAATTTATATGTAACCACAAAATACCCAAAACAGCCAAAGTTATCCTAAGCAAAAAGAACAAAAATGGAGGAATCACATCACCTGACTTCAAATTATAACCACAGAGCTACGGTAACCAAAACAGCATGGTACTGTCATATAAACAGACACATAGACCAATGGAACAGAGTAGAGAACCCAGAAATAAATTTATACACCTACAGTGAACTCATTTTCAACAAAGGTGCCAAAAACATACATTGGGGAAAAGACAATCTCTTCAATAAATGGTGCTGGGAAAACTGGATATCCATATGCAGAAGAATGAAACTCAACCCCTATCTCTTGCCATCTACAAAAATCAAATCAAAATGGATCAAAGACTTAAAAGTATGAAACTATTACAAGAGAACATTGGAAAAACTCTCCAGGACATTGTTCTGGTCAAAAATTTATTGAGTAATAACCCACAAGTACAGACAACCAAAGCAAAAATGAACAAATGGAATCACATAAAGTTGAAAAGCTTCTGCTCAGCAATGTAAACAATCAACAAAGTGAAAAGACAATCCACAGAATGGGAGAAAATATTTGCACACTGCCCATCTTACAAGAGATTAATAACTAGAATATGTAAAGGGCTCAAACAACTTTACAGGGAAAAATCTAATAATATAATTTAAATGGGCAAAAAATATAAATAGACATTTCTCAAAAGAAGACATACAATTGCAAGCAGGCATAGGAAAAGGTGCTCAATAGCACTGATCATCAGAGAAATGCAAACCAAAACTACAATGAGATATAATCTCATCTCAGTTAAAATGGCTTATATTCAAAAGACAGGCAATAACAAATGCTGGCAAGGATGTGGAGGAAAGAGAACACTTATATACTGTTGGTGAGAACTTAGTACTACCACTATGGAGAACACTTTGGAGGTTCCTCGAAAATCTAAAAATAGAGCTGCCATATGATCCAGCAATCCCACTGCTGAGTATATGCCCCAAAGAAAGGAAATCAGTATAGGGAAGGGATAACTGCATGACCATGTGTGTAGAAACACTGTTCATAGTAGCCAAGATTTGGAAGCAACCTAAGTGTCGTCCATCAACAGATGAATGGATAAAGAATATGTGGTACATATACACGATGGAGTATTATTCAGCCATTAAAAAAAAAATGTGATCTTATCATTTGCAACATGGGTGGAACTGGAAGTCATTACACGAAGTGAAATAAGCCAAGCACAGTAAGACAAACTTTACATGTTCTCATTTATTTGTAGGGTCTAAAAAATAATTGAACTCATGGAGGCAGAGAATAGAAGGATGGTCACCAAAGTCTGGGAAGGGTCATGGGGGCTGGGGAAAGACGTAAGGATGATCAGTGGGTACAAAAAAAAGTGGTTAGAAAGAATGAATAAGACCTAGTATTTGATAGCACATCAGGGGAACGATAGTCAATAATAATTTAATTGTACATTTTAAAATAACTGAAAGACTATAATTGGTTTGTTTGTAACACAAAGGATAAGTGTTTATTAGGATAAATACCCCATTTACCACAATGTGATTATTACACATTACATGCCTGTATCAAAGTATCTTATGTACCCCGTAAATATATACACGTACTATGTACCCACAAAAATGTATATAAAAAGAATACAAAATGAGACATTACTGCAAGTCCTATAGATATTAAATGATAACAAGTAAATATAGTAACCAATGTATACTAATAGATTTATTTAATCTTTTAAGATTTTTAAAAATTATATAT
>NW_012107919.1:1434306-1455503 GCF_000951045.1 Mandrillus leucophaeus
GGATTCATTATATGAAGTCAATATTACCCTCATTCTAAAAACAGAGATATTACAAAAAGAAAAGAAAGGAAAATGCAACATATAAATATACCTCATGCACATAGACTCAAAAATTCTCCAAAAATTTCTAGCAAATTAAATCCAATAGTAAATAAAAAAGACAGCACATTATGACTACATGTGATTTATCCCAGGAAAAGAAAATAATGTTGCAGAAAATACATCTATTGACACAAAAATACACTTACCAAGGCTGGGTGTGGTGGCTCACGCCTGTAATCCCAGTACTTTGGGAGGCCAAGGCAGGTGGATCACGATGTCAGGAGTTCGAAACCAGCCTGGCCAACATAGTGAAACCCCATCTCTACTAAAAATACAAAAACTTAGCTGGATGTGGTGGTGGGCATCCGTAATCCCACCTACTTGGGAGGCTGAGGCAGGAGAATCGCTTGAACCTGGGAGGCAGAGGTTGCAGTGAGCTGAGATCTCACCATTGCACTCCAGCCCAGGAGACAGTGCAAGACTCCGTCTCAAAAAAAAAAAAAAGAAAAGAAAAAAGGGAGACAGAAATACACTTACAATAAAACAAAAGGAAAATATTGGGCCACAAAAAGTGTAGCGTGCTACATAATCTCTTTGAAGAGAAAATTCATAAACGTGTACAAATAGAAAAAAATCTCAGTAACTTCCCCAGGTTTGATGCAACTGTCTGATCCAAACCTAGAACAATGTTTTATGTAAAAATAAATAATTAAAAATGTATAGTTGAGGTCAAGAAACAAGAGTTACCAAGAACATAAGTGTAAAGTTATAAGAGTGGTTGAAGCCAAAGATGTGCTGAGCTCTGGGTCCTGAAGCACCATATAACAGCTGAGAGTCCACCACTGTGAGCTAAGGAGAGTAGAAAAGTTTCATGTAAGACAGTATTGTCTGCATCATTGCTTGAAAAGAGACTTCTCTCTCAGTCCCTTTCATATGAAAGGAAGCTGACCTGTGTGTCTAAAACAGAACAGACATGAACTTGTGACCTAAAGACAAACCAAGCCACCTTAGCTTTGTCTTGGGTTGACTTCCCTAGAAGCAATTCTGAGATGAGGTGATCAATTTACTGAAAGTGTTCTTTCAGGAGAAACCCATAATGGAGTGAGGAAAGCAGAACACTGTAGAAGCAGCAGATAGGCATATCATTTGAGGAAGAGCATGATCCCGCAGGGAGCTCTGAAATTTAAAGTGTGTCAAAGATTGTCCTGTCCAAAAGAAGGAGGGAGAAGCTCTTACACTCTTGCTTCAGTCAGTCATTGGCCATATGCCAACTTCCAAAGTGAAGTTGTGAATCCTTCCGAAAATAAAACAAAAAAAAGCTTCTGTCAGTCAAAGATAATCGTTTAGAAAAGAATACAAGTGTGATCTATTAGCAATCAACACCCAGAGCAGCTGGGTGGGACACCAATGGCAATAACATCTGCTACAGTGGGGGGTTCTATCTGTGATATCCTGCATTGTGGTAGGAGCAGGAGCTCCAAAATGCCATTACAGAACTTTATTCTAAATAGTAAGGCTTAGGAAAGCCAGGCAGAAACAATCACCAAACTACAAAAAACAGTGTGAACACAGAGGTTTGTGTGTGAGGTAATAGGAATAAAAATAAAACACTAAATAAATAAATAAATAACTCTCACACACAATGTTATTTTATGCCAAAATCCATTACACATAAAGAAATCAAATGCTAACAAAGATAGCAAACAAAACCAACAGTCAGGACACAGATTCACTCCAAATAAAACTAATGTTATGCAGCAATCTGACAAAGACTTTCAAATGAGTTTTCTTAAGACTCTCAAATAACTAAAAATATAAATTACAAGGAAAAAAAAATTATGCAACAAAAATGAAAATTAAACAAGAAAAATAGGAGGATGAAAAGAATAAGTTGCTGGGTGTGTATGTACCCAAAGGAATAGAAATCATTCTACCTAAAGGACACATGCACACACATATTCACTGCAGCACTATTCACAATAGCAAAGACATGGAATCAACCTAAATGCCCATCAGCAGTGAACTGATTAAATAAAATGTGATACATATATACAATGGGATCCTATGCAGCCATAAAAAAGAACAAAATCATGCCCTTTGCAGCAATGTGCATAGAACCAGAAGCCATTATGCTAAGCAAAGTAATGCAGGAACAGAAAACCAAACACGGCATGTTCTCACTTGTATATGGGAGTTAGACGTTGCACACACATGAACACAAAGAAGGGAACAATAGACACCAGAGCCTACTTGAGGGTGAAAGGTGGGAGGAGGGTGAGCGTTGAAAAACTACCTATTGGGTACTATGCTCATTACCTGGGTGACAAAATAATCTGCACATCAAACCACTGTGACATGCAATTTACCCATGTAACAAACCTGCATATGTACCCCTTCGAACCTAAGACAAAAGGAAAAATGAAATAGAGACTAAAAAACATAGAAAAGATTAATAACATGAAGTTGCTTTTTAAGAAGGTAAACTGCTAGCTAAGGCACCAAGAAAAATAGAAGACCCAAATAAACAAAATCAGAAATGAAAAAGAAGACATTGCAACTGATACCACAAATACACAAAAGATCATCATATACTATTATAAATAACTCTACACTAACAAAACTGAAAAACCTACAGGAAATGGATAAATAGTGGACACATACAACCTACCAAGATTTAACCAGGAAGAAACAGAAAGCCTGAACAGACCAACAATGGGGAATAAGATTGAATCAGTAATAAAAACTCTCTCAACAAATAAAAACCCTGGTCTAGATGGCATTACTGCTGAAATCTACCAAATTTATAAAGAAGAACTAATGCAAATTCTTCTCAGGCTCTTCCAGAAAATTAAAAAGGAGGAAATTCTTCTACACTCATTCTATGAGGTCAGCATTACCTTGGTACCAAAACTCGACAAGGACACAACAAAAAAAGGAAAACTACAGGCCAATATTCCTAATGAACATAAATGCAAAAATTCTCAACAAAATACTAGAAAATTGAATCTATAATCACATCAAAAAGACAACACACCATGATCAAGTAGAATTTATCTAGGAATAAAAGGATTGTTTGACCTACACAAATCAATAAACATGATACATCACATCAACAGAATGAAGGATAAAAACCACTTTTTATATTGATCATTTCAATATATGCAGAAAAAGCATTTGATAAAATCAACATCTTTTTATGATAAAAATTCTGAACAAATTAGGCATAGAAGAAACAGACTTCAACATAATAAAGACCATATATGATAAACCCACAGCTAACATCATACTGAATGGGGAAAAGCTGAAAGCCTTTTCTCTAAGAAGTGGAATAAGACAAGGATGCCCATTTTTACCACTCTTATTCAACGTTGTGTTACAAGTCCTAACTACAGCAACCAGGCAAGAGAAAGAAATAAAAGGCATTTTAATCAAGAAAGATGAAGTCAAATTGTCCTATTTTGCAGATGACATGGTATAGAAAAACCTAAAGGCTCTACCAAAAACTTCCTAGAACTGATAAACTCAGTAAAGTTGCAGCATACAAAATTAACATACAAAAATCAATGAAGTTTCTATACACTAGTAACAAACTAGGTGCAAAAGAAATGAAGACAGCAATTCCATTTATAATAGCTACAAAAAATTTAAATACATAGGAATAATTTTAAGGAAGTAAAACATCCTTTTTGTAGTAAGACTACAAAACACTGTCTAAAGAAATTGAAAAGGACACACATAAAATGAAGAGATACAACATGCTCATGGGTCAGAGGAATTAATATTGTTAAAATGGCCATAATACCCAAAGCAGTTGACAGATTCAATGCAATCTCTATTAAAATACTAATAAAATTAGTGACAAAAATAGGAAAAAAAATCCAAAATTATAGAAAAGTAAAAGCGCTCAAGTAGAAAAAGTAATCCTGAACTAAAAGAATAAAGCTAGAGGTATCATACTATCTGACTTCAAAATATACTACAAAGCTATAGTAACCAAAACAGCATGTCATGAGTATAAAGACAGACACATAGCCCAATGGAATAATATAGAGAATCCAGAAATAAATCCACATAATTACAGCCAACTAATTTTTGACAAAGACACCAAGAACATGGGGGAAAGAACACCCTATTCAATAAATAGTGCTGGAAAAACTAGATATAAGTACACAGGAGAATAAATATTAAATCTGAAAATATTTTAATGACAATAATAGATTGTGACCAAAAATAGTTTATATTAAGACTACAAGGATAGTTCAACATCAGGAAATAAATCAGTTATGATCTAAACTGTTAGATGCAATGATAGAACAACATATTATCTCAATATGGACAGAAAAAGCACCCAATATAATTCTCCATTCATTTATGATTTAAATAAAAACCTCTTACTAAGCTAGGAGTAGAAGTAAACTTCCTCAGATTAATAAGCAGTATCTATCAAACACCTGTAGCAAACATCACACTTAAAATGGAACACTTTACAAGGATCGTCTGGTCAGGAACAAGACCATGATTATTTATTACTCCTTTTATTCAACTCTGTCTTGGATACCTAAACTAGTCACACAAATCAAGAAAATAAATAAATTTAAAAATTGAAGTCCAATCTGTTCGTATTTTCAGAAAATATGATTGGATTACATAGAAAACATGAAAGTCATTTTAAAATATATGAGAACTAATAAAATAGCACGATTTTTGAACATTAGGTCAAAATTAATAGTTTACTCATAAATGAGTAATAACAATTAGAAAAATTGAATAGAAAAAAATCCCATTTACAAAACTGCAAAAATATATAAAGCATTTAGGAATAAATCTAAAAAATATGTGAAACTTTCATGATGAAAATTATAAAACATTATTAAAAGAAAAGAAAGAATATCTAGATAAATGAAGATATTTGCCATAGTTATATATGAGAGGACAGAAAATCTTAAAGACATTAATTGTTCCCAAATTAAATTGTTAAAATCAATGCAATTCCAAAGAAAATACTGGTAGGGTTTCTCACTCAGTTTCACAATTTGATCCTAAAAAGCATGCAAGAGAAGAAAGGACCAAGAATAGAAGATGGAAAGCTGGAGGAATTTATGAAACATGCAACTGGCATAGGAACAGATCAATGAATAATTAGAACTAAATAGAGAGCCTCGAAACAGACCTAGCCATATGGGGAAATACACTCTAGATGAATATGGTATCATCAAGTATAACAGAATGAATAGATTATTTAGTGAAAGTTTGTGACAGTTGATTATTTATGTAGAAGACAGAAATTAAAATTAACTCCCTGCACAACTAAAATTAGCACCATACACAAAAAAGTTCTGGATGAATTAAAAATCTAAATGTGAAAAGCAAAAACTGTAAAACTTTATAATTGAGAAGCATGTATGTATGACCTCAGCATAGAAAATATTTATTTCTTAAACACAACATGAGTATAGGCCATAGAGGAAACATTTAAGGTTAAATACATCAAAATTAGTAACTTCTGCACAACAAAAGATATCTCAGTCAAAATAACAGGTAATCTATCTATGGTACAAATACTTACAAAATATATAACTAGAAAAGATTCATCTCCAGAGTCTGTTTCTAAAAATGCCTACAATTAAAAAAAAATGCCTACAATTCAATAAGAAAATAAAATCAATACAATGAAAAAAATGGGCTATGTATATAAACAGGCAATTCACAGGAAAGAAAACCTGAGAAGACAATAAATACATGAAAATGTGCTCAAACTCATTAATATCTGCAGAATGCAAATTATAACACTAATGAGATACCATTTCACATCCATTAAATTTATGAAAATTCAAAAGTTTGGCAATGACAAGTGTTGGTAAGGATATGCTGGTAGGAGGGTAAATTAATACTATTACTTTGAAAAACAATTTGGCATTATCTAGGAACTCTGAAGATGCTCATACTCTCTCCAAAATAGTGTTTTGGAGAAACTCTAACTCTTGTGCATGAGGAAACGTGTAATCATGTTCATCGCAGCTGTTTTCCTGGGATCAAACATTTGGAAATGATTTAAATATCTATCAATAGAAATGAATAAATTTCAATATATTTTCTGGAATGGAATATGTTTAATGGAATACTTAAAATGAATGTGGATAACTTAAAAAGAAGTTGAGAGACAACAAATACTAATATTGATAAAACACAAATTGCAGAATAATATAAACATAGGATCATTCAGATAAAATCTTAAAATGTGAAAAATTTTGCTATTTACAGTTTAGGGATGCATACATAGATAGTAAAAGTATAAAACAAGCATGAGTATTCAGGAGCATAGTTATCTCTCAGAAGAGAAGCAGAATAGTACTGGCTCTATGGTACCCTGTGGTCTCCAATTGTAACTTTCATTGTAACTCTTTGTTTCCCAAAAAGAAAGAAAAACTCTATATATTTTCTGTGTTTGAAATATTTCACAATCATTTTAAAATCCAAAAGGAAAATTAAAATTAAAGTTTTGAAAGATTTATTTTCCTTTTTCATCTTTGTGTTTGTTCAGAAAGGTCAATTCCTTTTTTTCTGAATATAGAATAATTAGGCCTTCTTTTTATCTGAATATTGTGTGAGTGTATGTGTGTGTGTGTATGTGTGTGTGTGTGTATGTGGTGTAGCACATATTCCTTTAGTAATAACATTGAAAGTTAACGTAATTGGAAAATTTGTTTCTCCATCAATCATTTAGAATATTTAGTGGAAAAGTGATTTTTCTGGACTATGCAGATAGCTATCTCGTAAAGGCCTTGACATGTGTGGACATGACCTCACCCATGGTGGTTTCCAGGATTTGGATGGGAACCAGTTTCTGCCTATTTCACCACCTCAGGAGAAATGCGAGGTGTTCTTCCCGGGGGCACCCAGTCAGCGCTGCATCTACCCGAGAGTTCCTGCCCAGCCATGCAATCATTTCTGAAACTAATGAGATCAGCAACTTTTCACGAAACCATGAGTCATACCTATTGGTGAGGATTTCCAGGCTTGAGGAGTGCCTTGAAGTGCCGGCTTCACCAGATGTTCTGGCATCACCAATCCTTCCCCTAATTCTGAGTGCCACATCTGACCTACTGCCAACGGTCACAAGGTCACCAATAGCCAAAAATCGCCTTGGGCTTCAGGTAAGGACCTGTAAAATCAATGCAATACCAATTAAAATTCTGGTTGGATTGTTTTCAAGGAACTTGATCATCTAAAATTTATATTGGTTCACAAATAACCAAGACAACATTAACTTTAAGACGTATTAGAGACTGATAATAAAAACAGTGTGGTAATGTTTCAAAAACAAATTAGCCAATGGAAGAGAAAAAATTAGTGTCAGACAAATAGACATAATAGATTACACATTCATTGAGAGACACTTTGTTTAATAAATATTGAGAAAACTGAAATTAGATCCCCATTTAACTCCATGAACAAGGATAGAGTCTAGATTAATTAAAGGCCTAAATGTGAGCTATAAAACTAAAATAAATAGAAGAAAATGTAGAATATTTTGGTGACCTAGGGGCTGGTGGCAAGGAAAGAGACAGCGTTAATAAAACTTCCAGAGCACAAACCCAATGGCAAAGAAAAAAAAACCCTTGAAAGATTTGACTGTAACAAAACTGTGGATTTGTGTTCATTGAATGACACCATGAAAAAAAAAATAATAGGAGAATGACAGTATTTAAAAGGAAAGTGAGAGAGCACCTCAGAGGAAGATACTTATAATCTCTAAAACCAATATCTGAAATATTCAAACAAATTCAATAAATTTCCCCAAATACAATAGCCCCAATAAGAAAATAGAGGGTATGAAAATACAATTTGAAAAAGAGGAAACACAGAAGAGTACTTAGTATATTAAAGTCATTCAAAATTAATCAGAGAAGAGCTTTTATTAATTTTGATGTTTTTAATTGATAAATTAAAAAATATATATTTATAGTGTACAAAATGATGTTCCAAAATATGTATAGATTTGTGGAAATGCTAAACTGAGCTAGTTACCATACATTAGCTCCACATACCATTTTTTGTGGTAAGAACACTTAAAATCTATTCTCTTAGCAATTTTCAAGTACACAATACATTGCTATTAACTATAGTCACCATGTTTAGAGAAAAGTAATTTTAAACAAGAAGATATCACTTTCTACCTTCTGGACCAACAATAATCCCAGGCTGGACAGTGGAAGTGTTGATGAGGATGAGATGCCACAAGAAAGTTCATTACTGTGGGTGGGAGTTAGGACCCAAAGATTCCAGGTGTACATCCCAATGAATTATTTACCCAACCCCATAGGAGACCATGTACAACAAACATATTAAACAGAATGGTCGCCCAAGGTAAGAGGCATGGAAATTGGAGTGGGTAGGAAAATAAGACAATACATAAACATGTAAAATTTAAAAAGAAATGCTTTGGGGCCTAATAATAATTACGTTACATAAATTGTGGAGTGTGATCAGCTCTGCAGCTGAAAATATTCTTGCCCTGTAAGTGCTCATTATTTCATACGGAAAAAATATACTACACATGTCAAATTATATATCTCCATATGACATATATATCATATATACATGGAATTACGGTGTCCGGTAATGTCCAATATACAGATGTTTGTAGTAAGCCAGGAAAATTGTGATTTAAAAAAAAGCCATAACACAGAGTGTATTACAACATAATGCAGAGCGACCAACATTTACTTTTGCAAATACTTAACCCATTATACTTCTTCTCTGGGTATATATTAGTGGCACAATTTGCACAATGAAAAAATCTGGGCATGAATTGTCTGAGACAAGGCATCATAGATGTGTCTGTACAGATTTATGGAAATGCATTTAGAGTACCTAATTTTTTGCAATTTTCATCAGCGCATTGAACCACACATTGATAATGAGAGATAGCATTTTGAAAATATCGCCTATTATCTGTTATATCAATAAAATATCTATTATGTATATTTTTCTATGTCTCTAGCCTTTATGAACACCCTGTAGAAGAGCATAGTACCCAGAGAAAATAAATAATTCCTATGTCCTTTTTCCCTCCATCTCTAGAGTTTCTCACCCATCATGTTTTAGTGCTTGCTCCTACCCTATTTATATAGTAAATATATTGAAATAAAAGAAATGCCATGAATAGGAGAACAATCAAGCCCATCACTTTTCCCACTTGAAAGAAAATTATATGGTCATTTAAAATAACATTAAAGTAGAAGAAGACTGAGAGCACTAAGGAGGAGATGATGCATCTTGGCCAGGAATACAGACAGATTTAAGAGCAGAGCTCAAGTTTTCTCTGGTGAGTCATTTGGTTGGTATCCTTAGTGCTTTATCCCAACTGCACACCTCTACCAATCCTTTGGGAATTCTGAATGGTTGTTGACAATAGCAGGTCATGCATGGAGAAAAAAACGAAAATAAAAATATGTTTTCAAAACTGATTGGGTAAGGGCATAGAGATTTGCAGAGGTATAAAGAGTAATCTTAGATTAATACAACTAAGTTTCATGTATGCTAACGAGCCATTAATTGTAAGATCCTCCATATTTCATGTCTCATTAAGAAAGAAAAAAACACTTTCAATTAAACTATCACATAATACCATCCTTGAAAAAATAGTAATACATGTTTAGCAGCCTGGCAAGCCTGGATTTACATCCCAACTCTTCCACTTTTAGCTGTATGGCTGTGAACAAGTGAACTAACCTTTCTAAGCCTCAGTGTCAGTCTTTGTAATATAAAAACAGTAATAGTACTTGCTAATTTATGTGGAGATTAGATGGGATAGTGGATCTCATTTAGTGTTTAGCGTGGTATCTAGCATATGCTGATTATCAATACTTAAAATATATTAGCTATTTTAATATTAAAGAAAAGTTTATAGTAATATGCAAAGTGCTTAGGGTATGATGATAATTAAAACACAAGACACAAAATTATACTGTAATTTAATCTCAACTACATTTTTAAAAAGTAATGCATAGAACAAGGGCTGGAAAGAAATATATAAAAATGTTAACACATATGTTAAGACATAAAATACGTATTTGGGAGGTAAAACTATGGATATTTTTCTATTTTATATTTATTTTTTTCTAGCTTCCTAACTTCTCTATAATATTAATTGTAATGAGAAATAAATATTTTTATAAGTTACTCCTAGGTCCTTCTTTTATACTCAAATATCACTATTGAATGAATAAACCAATGCATCCCACTGTACGGTAAATAAATGTGCCTGTAAAACATCCATCCCACCACTTCTCATTCCAGCCCAAGGACAGATCTCTCCCACAGAGTCCTACCTGAGAGTGCCTCTCCACAATAGTTTAGCTCTTTCCTTCTTTTGAAATAGTATGATGGGTGAAGCCTATCCCTGATCACATGAGTTATTTTTTCCCAGGATATTTACGTGTTAATAATGAGCAAAACTTTACGCAAAAGACAAAAAGCTCAAGGTGGAATTCTAAGTGGCCCATATTTGGGAAGGGAGATTTAGAAGGCGAGGTTTTTCAATCCCAGCAACTTCATTTTCCTCTGCCAAAAGGTGTCCCATGTCTTAAGCTTATGGTAAAAGTCCAGATTTTCTGAAATAGTCATAATGTTAAATACTCTACCACTTGTGCTGGTCAGGAAACATGTTCCAACCTTAGTTTTGCCTGCAAGATCCCTGAACTCATCTCCTTTTATATTCCAGGCATCTGGCTCTCAACACACCCTAAATCAATTGATTGTCAAATGATCAATTACTCCTAGCCCAAAAGAGACTTCTTTCTTTCCCAGCAAAGTCATGATTCCCCTTGCTCGCAGACCTCATTCCTCACCTCCTTAATCTACCTTAACAGAATGGCACAGTGCAGGTGGCTGACACGAGAACTAATTTTCTCAGACATGTTCTAAGAACCAGTTTCCAGGGAGACAGAATGAGTGGTCAGTACCATGCCCTGCCCATGCTTTGGAAAGCCACTGGAAATGACTGGTAGGTGAGTCATGTAGCTTTGTCACTGTGTTTGTTTACAGGGACCAAAGCTATATTTGTGTTTAAGCATGAAGATTAAAGAATCCATCTCAGGAAATAATCAGAGGCTCATATTACTGCAAAGTACCTGCAAAAGGTGCTGTGTTGGCTGCCGGTGGAGGTATTTGAGCCTTTGAAACGCCTCTAAAAGGCAGCAGACACCTGTTCCCCTATAATGGGTAGTTTACAAAGAAATGTTTACCTATGAAAAGGCAGAAGCAAAGAGGAGATTGTGTCCTTCCACATACTCAGAAGGAGGGATGGGAGGCAGTTCTAGGACAGCCTTTCAAATTGTTGGTTGATGTGGTGAAAATAATGTATAGCATGTTTCAGAAAACTTGCATTCAAGTTCCGCTTCTGTCATTTAATGGCTATCAGATCTTGGGTGAGTCTCAACCTGCCTGAGCCTCAGTTTTCATCATTTTTAAAACAAGGACAATAATTATAGAATGTTGAGATGAACAATTGAGACAACTTATATTGAGTTCCTGGTATGTAGCAGATATTCAATAGATGTTTCATTCCTTATTCATTTTCTTTCCATTTTTCCAGGTATAGAAATGTAGGCTTAGAGAGACACTATGATTCCCCCAAAGGTATCACACATCAGTGAATGGTAAATAACAGACGTCTTTTCTCTCTCTGAAAGTGAAAAAACTGGAACTTTAGTTTTCAGATTTGAAATATAATATATTTTCTGAAAGTTCTTTTTACCTTCTCACCTACCAAAGCCAGATGGTAGAGCAGGCAGTTGGGATTGACGGTGAGGAGGAGAGCCAAGAGAGGAGAAATCTCTACAGAAAACACTTGCTGAGAAATCCCTTAGCTCTGTGGAGTGATGTCATCCTCCCCAGCTGGAGAACCAGGTGAAGGCAGCACGTGGGAGGGTCCAGCCCAGCATCATTGCGTGCGGATGCTCACTGTAGTCATCACTCACCGCTGACCCAACACCATGTCATTGTAACAGTAACTATAATAATGAAAACTCCCTCTTACTGACTGTTTCTTTTGTATCCAGTTACAGACCAAACATGCCCACCTCCTAGGTTTGTTGTGAAGATGCACTAAGGCAATGTATATAAAACACTTAGCAGAGCTCCTGGCTTCTAGTAAGTGCTCAACAAATGGCAGCTGCCTGTGCTTTACATATATAGGCTCATTTCATCTTCATAACAACTTTATGGAATGGGCGTTACCATCTCTGTTTTACCAATGGTGATGCTTAGGTGGATAAAGGAACTTGCCCAGGTCAAAACTCTAGAAAGCAGTCGATACATAACCCAGATGTGTCTGAGGCCAAAGCCTGTGCTTTTAACCATTAGGATATACTGGCTCATAGTCCTGCTTGTGAAAGTTGTGATATGCCAAACATTCTAGGTTTAATGTTGCCTGGGTTTTTTCTTTCCCCAAAAATCTCCCATGGGCCCAAGCCCTGGAACTGAGCCCAGCTGGAGGGAAGCAGATGCTGTATTGTACCAACGGAGGTCTGGCTCCATGCTCATTCTTCATTGCCAGGAGCCTGAGATGCAAGACAATGGCACAGAAAGAAAGACACTGGAGTGAGCTTTTATAATAGGGAGCTTAGAGGTCACCTAATCACCAAAGGTCAGTGGACTTGTTTGTTTGTTCCAGTTTGATTTGATGTCATTTTGTTTGGAATGTTTTGTTCCAACGAAATTATATAGGAAAGCTCAAAATGTAAAACCAACAAAAGTGGAACCACTCTGTTGAAAATGAGTGGGAAGCCCAGAGCCTCATCGCTTTTGAGGAGCCAGGCATCACCTCCTTATTCAAGAGGGGTGGCCATGCACTTGGAGACTAAAGGACTGTGGCCTCAGCATGTGGACAGAGACAGCTTGGGTAGTGGAACGTGCGTGGGGCTTTGAAGTCAGACAGCCAGAGGTTCAAGTCTCATCTCTGTCTTTTATGAAGTGTGCAATTTGCGAAGGGAAGATAGCTTTTCTGAACATGTCTTATTGAAAAATTAGCTCTGATCTGAACCTAAGAGGAGAAAAAAAAGCAATAATAGATGAAAATATCTTCAGACAGCAAATGCTGCTCAGAAGAGGGGAAACAACTATAAGGTCTGAGGTCACCAATTTTCGTTTTTGTTTTGTCTTTCTGGCTTGTTTTGTTTTTGTGGAAAGAGGAAGAAACTTTTTAAGGGTTAAAATGGATAAAGAAATAATGCCTTAAGATAAGCATACACAATTACAGAGGCTGAAACGTGCACATCCTTGCCTTGATTCCACATTTACTGTATGGCCAGAAGTGTGTGTTACTGGAATGGAATAAGCAATATGACCTACTACCTGCCTTGGAGGCGAGTGTACCTAATAGTCACACACACACACACACACACACACACACACACACACACACACACAGGGAAAAATTCCAAACTCTTCTCAGTGTGGTAAATTAGGACACTGCAGCAGCTTGGTGTTCTCAGTCTTGGGAGTCCCTGTGCTGGTTCTTGTTACAGCTGGAAAAAACACTCCAAGTTTCTCATATGGGGCAGGCTTTGTCTCAGGTCTCAACAGCTCAGGACTTAGACTCTGTGTTTTTTCTGGATCTGGTTGGACCCTGAGATTCATTTATCAGCCTCTGCCTTGATTTCCCCACTCCTGATAACAGGATGACTTGAAAAGCCTTTCTTTTCTACCATGAGTGCCTTTTCCATCCCCAAACTTGTCTCTGGAAAGAAATATGAGGATCAGAATGCAACAGTTTTTAAAAGAGCACTTCCCTCTGGGGCTCAGATATAAGCTTTCTTAGCTAATATATTGAAATGTATAGATAAAATAGGCTCAGAGGGGAAACAAATGTTCCCGTAGCTTCTGGATACATAATAAGCCAGGATTATTGTCTCTTAAGGAAAAGAGGCCCAGTCATTGCTGGTGGAGAGGGACCAACCCAAGTCAGGGAGCCCAGAGGCTAATGCTCTTGCCCCTTATGGCTGAAGGCAGGATATGGGGAGGAAAAAGACTGGGGAAACATTAAGATCAAGGCAGATGAAACATTAAGACTGTATTAGTCTGTTCTCATGCCACTGATAAAGACATACCCGAGACTGGGTAATTTATAAAGCAAAGATGTTTAATGGACTCACAGTTCCACATGACTAGGGAGGCCTCACAATCACAGCAGAAGATGCAGGAAGAGCAAAGGGACATCTTACATGGCAGCAGGCAAAGAGGGCATGTGCAGGGGAACTCCCCTGTATAATACCATCAGATCTCTTGAGACTCATTTGCTATCATTGAGACTTATTTGCTATCATATCTTTCCCATGCTGACTAATATCATGCTATCGGTCAACATGAGAAAGACCCATCCCCGTGATTCAATTACCTCCCACTAGGTCCCTCCCATGACATGTGGGGATTATGGGAGCTACAATTCAAGATGAGATTTGGGTGTGGACACAGCCAAACCATATCAAAGACTGAGGCTCATTAACAAGGAAAAGACAAGTGTGGGATCTTGGGGAAGTTACTGAATATCTTGAACTTAGGATGAAAAACCAAATACATGTGAATTAAATTATTCCAAAAATATTTATCAAGCCCCTATAATGAGTATGTTATTAATAGCATCTATTACTGCACAACAAATTATCCCAAAACTTAGCATCTTAAAATAACAAGCGTTTATTTTCTCACAGAGTTTCTAAGGATCAGGCATCCGGGAGCTGCTTAGCTGGATAGGTCTGGCTCAGTATCTCCCATCAGGTCACAGTCAAGCTGTTAGCCAGGGCTACTATCATATGAAGTCCCAAGGGGGCTGCAGAATTCACTCCTAAGACCACTGATATGGCTATTGGCTGGAGACCTCAGTTCCCTGTCATGAGGGCCTCTCTATGAAGCCGTTCATGGCATGGCAGCTGGCTTCCCCCAGAGTGAGTACTCTGAGAGACAGAAAGAAAGAGGATGCCCAACACGGAAGCCTCAATATCTTCTGTAACCTAATGTTAGAAGTTTCATACCATTACTGTGCCGTATTATATTAGCACAAACCAAACCTGGCACACTGAGGGAGCAGACTATATAAGGATGCGAATACCAGAAATCAGGCATCACTGGGAGGCAATCTTAGAGGCTAGTGACCCCAAAGTGAGACAGTCCCCAATCCCCTTTCTCTGAAACAACGAAACAGACGATAACCCTTCTAACTTAGACATTTTAGAATTCTAAGACTTTATTTAGCTAAGTAAAGAAACTATCTTTCACCCAACAATATCAGAAAGGCAAATATTTTTCATAACATCTAGTAATAGTATAATTATTTCTTCCATTTATTGAGTGCTCAGTATGTGCTAGGTAGTGTGTAGACTTTACATAGATTATCACTGGGCTCTCAGCTACTTGGGAGCATTGAGTTTTGTTTGCTGGTTCACTATCATAGTCCCAGTACCTACAATAGTACTGGCACACAGAAGTTCTCAATAAATATTTATTGACTGAATGATACAGTTAAACCTTCCAAATAACCTTGCAAAGTGTTATCTCTCTTTTACAAATAAGAAATCAGAAGATTGTAGTGGCTTGCCCAAAGTCATAAAGCAAATACGTGGTAGAGTCAGGCATGGGATGCAGGTCTATGTAGTTCCAAAGCCTGTATTCTTATCCATCACACGCCACTGTCTCCTTTGTTTCTACTATATATCCTGACCAATGAAAATATAAAAACAAAAAGGGGCTGAGATTATATCAGAAGTATACAGCTTCACAGATGCTTTACAATAAGCTATTTCCAATCTACTACAGTTTGAAAAGTTGATTCCCTGTTACTCGTTATTAAGGTAATATAGTAGCCAAGGATGAGCACTATTGCCCTGGAAGGAAAGGTAGGTGATAGATCCCTAAACACACACACACTCTCTCACACACACACACATTCAGATTTTCACTCTGCTTGAAAGACCTGTGAACAGATAACATTGTTAATATGTACCAGTTCCAAGTTTTCCCTAATCCTCTGCTTGCCAATGATGGCTTTTATTTTGGCTACTCAATTTCTCCCCAGACTTCATATTTGGAGAAGAGTTCTTCCATTGCCAGAAGAGTCTTCCAGATGTTGGGATCAGAATCAGAAAAGAAATGGAAGCAGGAGAGATAATGGAGAACAAGGTAGGGTTGGAGGAATAAAGTTTAAGAAGGAAATGAGGATTTCTGAGAGGCACAAGAGAGCAGCTGTTGTGAGAAAGTAGATAGGAGAAGAAAAAGATGTTAAAAGAATTCCTATGAATGTTTATCCTTTACAGGTTTTTACAAACATAACTAAAGAACTTGAGTGGTTTTGAAGTCACTTTTTGGTTTCTGAACAGTATTCTTTGATCAAGGCAGTGCACTGAGACTAGATAATAGAGGATATAGTATTGAATAATTACACATAAGAAACTTAACGATAAGAAGAATTTCATAGACGACAATGGAAGCACCACACTAAGAGATATCGTTGAAGTCAAAAAAAAGAGAACACAAGGAAGGTGAGAACGTCCTGCTAATAGGTAGTGTTTAATATTCTCTTCTTTAGAGAATACTAACAGATCCCCAACTGTGAAGTTATCATGATATCATTGTACTTGAAAAAAAAGTGTATATAGGCTTAAAAGTATATAGATTTAAGTAGCAAACTGCAGAGCCCCTGAGTTTTATGCTGGTCCCAACTCTGATTAAAGAAATTGAAGAAGATACAAGTAAATGGAAAGATATCCATTTCATATGTTTATGGGTTGGAAGAATTGATACTTTTAAAATCTCCATACTAACCAAAGTGATCTACAGATTCAATACAATCTCCATCAAAATTCCAATGACATTTTTCACATAAAGAGACAAAATCCTAATTTATATGGAACTACAAAAGATTATAAATGGCCAAAGCAATCTTAAGCAAAAAGAACAAAGCTACAGGCATCATACTACCTCATTTCAAAATCCACAACAAAGCTATAATATAATAATCAAAGCAGCGGAGCATTTGTATAAAAAGAGACACCAATGGAACAGAATAAAGAGCCCAGAAATAAATTCACACACTTTTACTTAATCGATTTTCCACACAGATATGAAGAACACACGATGAGGAAAGGACATTTTCTTCAATAAATTGTTCTAGGAAACTGGATATCCACATGCAGAAGAGTGAAATTAAACCCATATCTCACACCATATTAAAAAAATCAACTGGAAATAAATAATTTATTTCAATGTAATACCTGAACCATAAAACTATTAAAAGAAACATAGTGAAAAATCTCCATAACATCTAGGCAATAATTTTTTTAATATGACCCAAAAGCACTGTCAGCAAAAGCAAAAATAAACAAATGAAATTACATAAAAAATAAAAAGCACTGCACAGCCAAATCACCAGAGTGAAAACATAACCTATAGAAAGGCAAAAAATATTTGCAAACCATACATCTGATAAGGTGTCAATATCCAAAATATATAAGGAACTCAAACAACTCAATAGTAAGAAAAAAAAAAGCCCATTTAAAAACAGGTAAAAGACTTGAATAGCAAATTTTCAGAAGAAGATACGCAAATGGCTAACAAGTATATGAAAAAATGCTCAGTGTCACTAATGATCAAGGAAATGCAAACTCAAAGCACAATGAAATATCATACCACATGTGTTAGAATGGCCATTATCAAAAAGGCAAAAAATAACAAGTGTTGACGAGGTTGTAGAAAAAAGGGAACTGTTGCTAGAAATGCACGTTGGTATAGCCCTCATGGAAAGCAGTGTTGGTTTTCCTCAAAAATTAAAAATAGGACAACCATATGATCCATGATTTCACATGTGTGAAATCTAACAAAGTCAAACCCATATAAACAGAGTAGAATGATGCTTAACAGAGGTTGCCAGTGGGGAGGAGGATTGGGGAGATGCTGGGGAAGAAAGAAAAACAAAGACACTGAAGCAACTTCTAAAAAAAGAGTCAGAAAAGCAATAATCCATACATTTGACCCCCAAATTTTACTTTCAGAAATATCTCTTTGAGCCAAGTGTGGAAGTACATGTCTGTAGTCCCAGCTACTTGGGAGACTGAGGCAGGAGGATTTCTTCAACCCAGGAGTTTGAGACTGTGGCACACTATGATCATGCCTTTAAATTGCCATTGCACTCAGCCTGGACAACACAGCAAGACCCAATCACAAAAAAAGAAAGAAATATTTCTTAAGAAACAAAACATTAAGAAATATAAAGATTTATGGAAAAAGAATATTTATAAAGGTTACTCAAAATTAAAACATATTATGATACAACCTATATGTCCAATAAAAACATAATGGTAAGTAAAATAACAAAAACAATTACTTAAGAAAAGGAGAACATAAATAACTTTTATTTACGTATTTGTACTTTTGTATTTTAGAAATGTTCTTCAACTGGATGTGATTTACTTTGACAGTATGGAAGGAAAACATGTTTTGTTTTTAAAAAGACGAGTCCTAAGAGCAACAGGACAGATTCAGTTTGGCTGTGAAGAAATATGGCTAGATGGAACAGGACGCCAAGCCCTGGTTACAGTAGTTTGGTGGTGTAAAATTTTTATTTTGGGGATTTAAGAGGAAAGTCTTTGATGGCTGGGCCAGTGTAGTCAAGAAAGAGCTGAGGAAATGTATACCCAGAGGAAAAGAAGTGAATAATCTTTTTGGGTTCTTTCCAAAAAAGAATAAATATTCTTCTTCCTAAAGAACTGATTTTAGTATTTATTTTATTTTAGTTGTGCTACTGACAAACTCTGTTTTTGTTTGTCTTAATAGTCTGTTTGGCTTTCATGTTTGAGAAATATTTTTTCTGGATATAGAATTTTAAGTTGGACTTTTTTTCAGTGGTTCAAAGAAGTTATTCAATTATTTCCTGGATTCTGTTGTTTCATAAGAAAATATATATTATTATCCTTTTTTTTCCTCTGCCTATTTTAAAGATATTCTCTTTGTCTTTGCTTTTCATCAATTTTACAACGAAAGCCTGGGTGTAGTTTTCTTCTGATGTTTTCTTCTCAGAGTTTTGCAAGAATGATTAAACCTGCGGGGTTTATTCATTTTGGAAAATTATATCCCATTAACTCTTCAAATTTTGCTGCATCACATTCTCTCTTCTCATACTGGAACTCAAATTATACCATTTTTAGAAATATTTACTGTGCCTCATGTATCTATTATACTCTTCAGTGCTTTTTAAAATTCTTTTTTTAATCTTTTGTTTCATATGGATGTTTTCTATTGGCCTCTTTCAGATTATTACTTCTGCTTTCTTTTGTATCTAATCTTCTGTCGAATCCATCCATTGAGCTTTTCATTTTAGTTGTTACATTTTTTAGTTCTAGAATTTTAATTTGACTGTTGCTTTTAAGCTAACGGCTAAAATTCTCTATCTTTTCATATATTTTCTTAATTTTTTTTTTGTATTTTTCTCAAACATGTTAATCCTAACTATTTTAAAGTTCACATCTGATCAGTTCAACACTTGGATCTCCCATGGGTCTTTCTATCAGCTAGCTTTTCTCTTGGTTTTGGTCACTTGGTCCTAGTAATTTTTGATTGAATTGCATATGAGAAAGACTCTGAATAATGTTATCTTCCTCCTGAAATGGTTCACCCTTTCCTTCACCGGACAGATAGATTGGGCACTATCAACTTTCTCCAATCAAGGACTAAGCTCATTTGAAGTAGATTTTCAATTACAGCTAGGATCATCTTTGATTTATCTCCTCTTCCTGGAATTCTCAATAAGACTTTGAGGTGTTAACTGGAGGTTTTTCTGCACAGTTGGTCCTGAATTCTAATCCTCATCCCTTCGGTATTCTGAGACTACCAAAATTTCATTCTGTTTTTCAGAGTCTAAGTTCGTTCATCTCCTGCCCCAAGAAGTTTCAAATTGACAGATATTAATGGTAGGGAACTGATATGATGTTGGAATCAGTTATCCAGCCCTTTCTTCTCACTGACATTCTGACCCTTCAAATATTTTTTTGTCTCTTCGGCCTCACAAGACTAAAAATCTCACTGAGTTTCTCTGCCCTCTTAGTAGCTACCCCTTGCTTGGGCCCTCTTTCCAAATCCCAAACTAAAAAATTCCCAGAGATAAAAAGTCACAATGTCCTTTCACATTTCTGCATCTCTCCCTCTTCCTTGGAATTTTGTCCCCTTGAATCCTGGCTGCCATAGCAGCTTTCAATGCCTTCTTGGATTCCTTACATTTTTCCAGCTCCGGATAAATGTTCATGTAAGGAAATAGCTTATGCTCTAAGAGGCAAGCCATCACTACTATGTTCTATTCCTCCTTAACAAGAATAAGTCCCCTTGTAGGAGCATGAGAAAAAGCTAAACTCCCCAAAATTGGGCCATGTGCCCTCTGTTTTTTGACCTCTGAAGCTTTGTTGCTGTCATTTTCTCTACAGAACTGTTTCCCATAAGCCCCTGTCACCAGCTACCTTCACAATTTTATGAACTAGTGCTCTTCATTTTGTAATGAACAGAAAACTTATACTATCTAAAATAAGAACTTATTGGCTGCTGTAACTGAAAAGTTTAATAATAGGGGTTACTTCAGGTCTAACCTGGTCCAGGAGTTCATGATATCATCAGGGACCCAGCAAAAGTCCTCCGAAATTTGGTTTGTCCTAACCCTTCCCAATGTGTTGACTTTATCCTCAGGCTAACTTCTCTCATGGAAGCAAACAGATAGTTGCAGTAGTTCTGGGATTTGTATCCTCATATCATTCAATCTTGAGAAAGAGAGTTCTATGCTCCAATATTTCCACCCAAAAGTCCTAAGATTCACTCTGCTTGTGTCATCTGAGGTCATACCATCTGAGGTCACACAGATAACCCTCAAAAAGGATGGAGAATGCTGTGATCTGCTCAACCTGGGTAGTAGGTTCCATGTCTGGAGCTGAAGAAAGAGCTAGTTTCCTCGGAGTCACATAGTTCCCCATGTAAACTGAGAACTACCAGAAAGAGAGAAGAGAAGAATGTAAACTCAGGAGGAACTCCTGACCAATGAAAATATAAAAACAAAAAGGGGCTGAGATTATATCAGAAGTATACAGCTTCACAGATGCTTTACAATAAGCTATTTCCAATCT
>NW_012107919.1:1455553-1511537 GCF_000951045.1 Mandrillus leucophaeus
CTCAACCTGGGTAGTAGGTTCCATGTCTGGAGCTGAAGAAAGAGCTAGTTTCCTCGGAGTCACATAGTTCCCCATGTAAACTGAGAACTACCAGAAAGAGAGAAGAGAAGAATGTAAACTCAGGAGGAACCAAGAAGAATTCATTACATTATGAAATCTGGCCAACCAAGAGGTGAATCCAAATAAAGAAGTACGAGATGAATAATAAATGTGAAAAAACAGGTGGTAAATATTTGACACACATAGATTTAGATCTAAGATTAAACAACTTTGGGGTTTTGGTTCTGATTTTGTCAAAAAGAATAAAAGTATTTAAACCTCAGTAACGTAAAAATAAAAATAGACTAACCCAAATCAGTAAGTAGGGAAAGTAAAATGTGAGAAACAATGCAAGAGTTAACTTTATCATCTTTTACAGCAAGGACCCAACCAACCCATCTAAAAATGAATGGATTTTGTAAAAGCATAATTACTCCAATGTCAATCTTTTCATAATTTTATTTTTGTAAACTTACAGATATCTTTTGAAGATACGGTATATTAAAAGAACGTTTATTTGAATTGACTCCATCTCTTTTTCTTCAAGTTGAGTTCAAGTCAAACTGACTAATTTTTAATTTTTAAATAGCATGTCAGGTCGTATTTTTATAAAGTTATTTGTCTGTACAATTATTCTTTTTAATGAATAACTAATGCATTAATATGACTCAGATACAAAGTTTTGCAAATCTTGATTCACTGCACCCTCTCACTTTCCATCCCTCAATCATCTATCTTTTTATTATTCTAGAACCCTGGAAAGGTGTCTACCAAATGTATATAAGGATTCTTTGAGTTGTGAGATTTGTAGTATACATTTTTTAACTTCCTTTGTATTTTCTATATTTCTTCATTTTTTAAATAATGATCAGACATCAGGTTTTTTAAAGTTATAATATTAGAAATGAAAATGATTACTGTCTTTTAATGGAAATTAAATTCCATGCTTTGGGGGAGGCTTTCCTGGCTGTCAGGACCAGAGATCGCCTTTCTTTTTTCTGCCATCCTGTATCCTAACTTTGCATCACTCACACACCAAACATATTCCCTGAGACCAACACTCTTAGTAGACATGTAGCATATTCCTGTTGCAAGAGCTCCCTGAGAGTCCAATCTGTGATTCCATCATTAGCATTGCTGAGACCAACCAGATTCAAGAAAAGGCAACATCTGTCAAGAGTTTTGAATTTCAACTTACACGTGGTGCCCCAGGGACCTGTTTATTTTTACATTTTTGGCAAAAGTCTACTTCCTGTTTCTAAGAAAGCAGACTCAAAGAAAGAAGGGACTTCACTTAGCTGTTCAAACCTCAGGCAGTGCTTCCTTTAGCAGTTTAGGAGTTTCACTGAAAGAAATGCCATTGCTTGGGAGCTGGGTTCAAATCCTAATTCTGCCACTTCGGAAATTTCCATAATCATTCTGAATCTCAGTATCTTCCTTCCAAGGGAAAGATGATAATAATGACAGCACCTAGCTCATAGAGTTAAGTGAAATCATACAGGTAAAGTGCAGTACTTTGTCTGACACAGAGTAAACACTTAATCAATATCAACCTTCACTGTTACCTGTGAGACAGATCCCCAAGAAGCAGTGTTAACAGATGGGGATGCAATTCTTAGATCCAAAAGGACAGCATCCCTTGGAACTGGCTAAGGATGTCCAGTGATCCAGGCTCTGCTGATTTTTTCTCCACTCCCCTCCCACCTCCTCAACCCTAAAACTCCACTAGAGATGGCTCAGCATTCTCTTTAGCTCCCAGCCCATTCTAGGGGGATAAGGGAAGCCATTTTTAAATAGTGTGGCTGAGATATAAACATTTAAAGAAATGTTTGGCTTGATTCAAACTTATTTTCATAAATTCCTGGAACTTTCTGTTTGGAATGGCCTGAGATGATCTAGTCCAATCTACTGATTTACAGGCAAATAAACTAAGACAATAGAGTTTTTAAAATTTGTGTAGGGTCCATGGCTACTTGAGTTACAGCCACGCCTGGAAACCAGGCATCCTGTCTCCCTGCAGTTCCCTGTTATTGATCATACTGCAATGTAATACCCTGGTTATTTGGTTCTCTTCCCCAAAAGTATAAGTTCCCACTTAGAACCTCTGCTTTTTCATGAGGAAGCTGAGGCTTGGAGAGGTTAAGCCACTTGTCCAAGGGCACCCACCTTGTAAGTGAAGGTATGTGAATTAAAACAAGGGTTGTTCTAACTCAAAAGTCTATGCTTTTTACCCTGTTAGCCTGTATTCCAGTTTCCTTACTAAAGAAAGAATGGCGCTAGGCACAGCAGCTCATGCCTGTATTCCCAGCACTTTGGAGGCCAAGGTGGGAGGGTTGTTTGAGTCCAGGAGTTCGAGACTAGCCTGGGCAACATAGCAAGCCCCTGTCTCTAAAAAAGAATTTTAAAATTAGCCAGTCGTGGTGATGTGTACCTGTAGTCGCAACCACTTGGGAAGCTGAGGCTGGAGAGCTGCTTGAATCCAGGAGGTTGAGGGTACAGTAAGCCCTGATTATGCCACTGCCCTCCAGCCTAGGTGACAAAGTGAGATCCTGTCTTAAAAAAAAAAGAGAGAGAGAGAGAGAGAAAGAAGAATGGGCATCAATGGAGGCAGCATAGTGGAGTAAAACTGGAAGTGAGATGGGCTGTCATGCTGACCTACTGTGTGAACTTGGACCACTCACAACCTTGTCTTCAGTCTGTCTGGTGCAATACGGCAACACCTAGTGCAGTGAATCTTGATTGTCATCAATTCATAGTTGAAAGTGTTGAATAAGTAAAGCACTTATTTCTTGCACCATGAAGCCATGTCCTTCACTTCTTTTTGCTATCTTTCTCATAGGCCCAGAATCTTGCAAGCAACATCCAGGTGAGATATGTCCTCAGGTCAAACCTAAGAGATGCCCTCTATTTTCACAGCTTCAGCAGGGATCACCGATTCTATCTAGTGTGAATACACTGTTTGTTTTCCTTCTTCTCTTTCTGTTTGCCATTGAAAAGTCCATTAGTGCTGAATGACATGACTAAACAGTAAAGGAGAGAACAGTTGATGTGTTAATAACTCTTAGGTAAATACCATTTGTTATTGTCACCGCTGAGGCTTTCAGAGAGATGGCACCACTCCTGGTCCTGGTCTGTCCTCTTGTTGGCTCTGTCTTTCAACAACCTGGAAAGACAGGTTTGGAGAGGGAAGGAGTCTGAAAGGGATTGGTGAGCAAGAGGAAGGAAGGGTATGGGAAAGGAACAGGGACTCTGAAAGAGACATAGAGGGCAAGAGAGAGAAGGGCAGGCAGACATACAAACAGACAACATGCACACACACACACGACACGACACACACATACACACAGTGAAGCAGAGGAGAGAAGACAGAAGTGATGATTAATGGGATCTTTTACCAGACTCCAGGAACACTCTGTGTCCCTTCCTCAGAAGTGCTGGGACTTTTGCATCCATCATTTCTTAGCAGCGCTGACATGGTCCCTCTGGTTCCATACATCTGCCCTTCCACCAATGTCTAGGATGTGCAGTTCTTCCTCCCTGACTTGGCTGTGGCCCAGAGGGAAGATGACGTTGGCTGGATTTGAGGAATCAGCACAAGAAAGTTGCATGGTATCACCATGCAGGCCAGGAGGAAAGAGGAGCTTCCCTGAAGATGTCTCTGCTTTGGGGATGGAAGAGCCCTGTGAATATGGGAGGACCATAGCCAAGAAGATTCACATTGGGTGGAAGGATTTTTGAAGAGTAAAGTGGGAAGACTGGCTTCCCCTTCTAGCCAAGAGCCTGGGTCACCTTGAGTTTGTTCTTTAACCTCTCTAAACTCTTATGACAAAAGTTTGTACCAAATAATCTTCCAGCTCTGGGGCTATGATTTTAAGGCAGATCAGACATCAAATCCTCCTTAAATCTTAGTCCTTACCCAGAGATGGTCAGATATGCCCTTTAACACAGGGTAAAATGGCTGGACGACACCAATGTTGACTAGTTGTCATTGCATTCCCATGCTAGACACTCTAAATATTAATACCTTTCTTTGGGTCATCATAAATTCAAAAATAAGTTTCTTATTTTGTTTAGTGCTTAATTATTTTCTTAATGCTTTCAAAGGAAGACAATAGAGCATCATGTTTAAGACCTAAATTCTGGTTTCAGCCAGACAGCGGTGCAAATATCAGCTCTTCCACATCAGCAGAATGAACTCAGGTACAATTCTTCACCTCTCTGAACCTCAGTTTCCCAAACTTGTCTCGTGAGGTTAGAGTGAGAGTTACAAGAAAAAAATAAAATCAAAGTGTTTTGCACAACGCCTGCACATATAAACCCTTTAAAATTATCGAATGGGCCGGGTGTGGTGGCTCACACCTGTAATCCCAGCACTTTGGGAAGCTGAGGCGGGCAGATCACCTGAGGTTGAGAGTCTGAGACCAGCCTGACCAACATGGAGAAATCTGTCTCTACTAAAAATAAAAATAAATAAAAATTAGCCGGGCGTGGTGGTGCACGCCTGTAATCCCAGCTACTCGGGGAGGAGGGGGCGTAGGCAGGAGAATCGCTTGCACCCGGGGGGCGGAGTTTGCGGTGAGCCGAGATCGTGCCATTGCACTTCAGCCTGAGCAACAAGAGTGAAACTCCATCTCAAAAAAAAATTATGAAATGAACAGGGGCTAGAATCTGCTTGATTCCCACAACAACACTGGGAAGAAGGTATGTCTCCATTTCATAGAAGAAGAAACTAAGGAATGGGGGAGTGACAGGTTCATAGTCTCCAGCCAGTTAGAGTTGAAGTCAGGACCAGGAAGAAACAGCCTGTACCTCCCTTATATCATTATGAAGTTTCTTAAGGCTGAACTTTCAAGAGGCTAAACTTTGAGGCAGAGAATGGGAGGAAAGAAGGGGGCTGAGGATTTAATCTTCGGGAACGCAGACAGAGGAATGGGAAGAGAAAGAACTGAAGAACGAATACTCAGGAAAGCAGAAGGGCAAGAATTTCACTGGTGCAGAAAACAAAGGATTCGATTATTTTCCAAAATTAAAGGGGGCAGGGTGTCACCAGTGTCAAAAATCATAAAGACCTTGTAATTTGAAAATAAGCATGTCCTTTATTTATTTATTCATTCTACAAATATTAATGGGGTCGGGGGACGTGTCAGGCACATCCTCGCTCTAGGAACACATTGGTCAACATGGAAGTTTCTGGCTCCCGTTCTCCAAGAGCTTATGTTCTAGCAGGGATAAGAAATACTATAAAAGTAATGAATTTTTTTTGAGGGGGTTGGGAGACCAGAGTTTTATTATTACTCAAATCAGATTCCTCAAGCATTCGGGGAGCAGTTTTTAAGGATAACTTGGTGGGTGGAGGGAAGCCAGTGAACCAGGAGTGCTGACTGGTCGGAGATAAAATCATAAGGACTTGGTGAACTAATGAATTTTTTAAAATAATTTCAGATACTGTAAGTTCTGTGAAGATTAAATGTGGACAATGTAATAGGAAGCAACATGAGGTAGGTGGGCAGCTGAAGCAAGTACAATCAGGAAAGCAACGTTTTGAACTGAGACCTGCACAACTGGATGGAACCAGCCACATGAAGACCGAAAGTGCATTTTCGCTAGAGGGAACAGCTGCAGCAAAGTTCCTGACGCAGGAATGAGTTTGACTATGACCTCCAGTAGGGCATTGTCAGTGACTTGATGTGAACAGAGGCCAGATCATGATAATAATGAAGGAGAACTGATTTATAAGGAAAGAGTGCCTAAGGGCAGTTGACTCACGCAAGAAGCTGTTCTTGAAAAGAAGGAATAAAGTGGTATTAGTGCCATTTATAGCAGAATGGGCAGTGGCAGCCATTTCTATTTGGGGACCTTCTGTTTCCCTTCCCATTTTGGTCATCTCCCCTCAATGCCAATATTCTCAACCAAAAAGCCACATCCTTGGAACATTCATATTAACGACTGTAAGGTATTTTTGGGGTTTGGAGATAGGAATAATCAAATCCTCCCACACCAAGGCTCCACTGACATCAAACCTGTTTATACTGGCAGATACTGTCATCACTCCAGCAAACACAGTTATTTGCTTTGGATCTTTATTTTTTGTTCTCTGCAATTCAGGGTCACCTTTGGTTTCTAAGGCTCCCGGGAATCCTATTTCACTGTTGGTTAGTTTTGATCACTATCCTTTCCACCCTTACCCCACCCTCCCAGGTCAGATTTTAGAGCAGTATTAGCCTATAGAATTTTCTCTGATGATGGAAATGTTTGGTGTCTTCACTGTCCAGTAAAGTAACCATTTAGCCATATGCGACTATTCAGCACTTGAAAAGTAGATAGTGTGACTAGGAACTTAAATTTTAATTTATATAATTGTAAGTAATTTAAACTTAAATTGTCACCTGGGGCTAGTACCTATAGTTTTGAGTAGGTAATTCTAACGAGTTAAAATTGAGGAGAGTTCATGGTTTTCAAAGAGTCACTTTGCAAGATCTTTATGATTACTGAGAAATGCATCAATGCAAATACATAATGCCCAGGTCAGTAAGTAAGGGATTTCTTCTCAAGGAGGAAAAAAATGGAATAGATTCCATTTTGCAGAAATATTATCAGAAAATTTATTTAGCCCAAACGTGAAAAATACTACCTCTTCTGAGAAGTAATTTTTAAAGATTAGGAGTGTCCTAAGGGGTGCTGGTTTCACGAGGCCTACTTTGGTGAAAGGTGTCCATCGTCAAATAGGCTTAGGGAAGTGGGCACACTTTTTCCCTCTCTTGTAGATTCACAATGCACATTATTATAGTAAAAACTCTGAGAATTCTTACAGTAAGTAGCTCTGTTTAACTATAAAAACCTCTGTGTGTGTGCGCGTGCCTGTGAGTGTGTCTGTGTAAAAAAAAAAATTACATCCTGAGAAACTAGAGAAATATTATTGGTAGAACATGGACTTGGGTTGGGGGTGGGAGGGAGGAAAGAGGGACTTGTGTAAACAATGTCAGATCTACCCCTTATTACTAGCTGTGTGACCCTCAGAAAGTCATTTAATTTTTCTGATCTTCATTTCCCTCATTTGAAAACTGGAGATAATATCTATATATCTAAGTTTATATGAGGATTGAATATAATAATATATGTAAAGAATATTATCATAATTCCTGGGATGAGTGAATCTTCCCAAAATAGTTAGCATTATTATTTTCATGATCATTTATGAAATTATGTGATTAAATAGCTGAGATTTTCTGGACCCAGGGAGAAATGTGCTATGAACTACTAGAGCTCACTTACTGCCTAGAGACATTTTTAAGTATTGTATTGGAGACCTGGAGATGTGGGTCATCTTTTCTACCTTTCTTTATATCCAGCATTGAATGCTTTCCTGCAATCCATTCTCAAAACAACAGCCAGAGGAATCATTTTAAACCAGAAGTTGGATCATGTCACTCCTCTAGTATCTCCATCACACGCATGCAAAGGAAAAACTAGAGCCTTCATAATGGCCTCCAAGCTCTATGTGATCTAATCCACCAGTACCTCTGTTTCACCATTTTTTACTATTGCTGGTCTACTCTGGCAAACAGACCTCCTCACTGTTCCCTGGGCATGATAAGGAACACACCCACCTTAGGACCCTCTCATATCCCTTCACTATGGATCACTCCCCCAGTTATCTGTATATCTGTGTGGCTCTTTCCTTTAGATCCTTCAGTTCTTTACTGAAATGTTTCCTTCTTAACACTGCCTAAATTTACAGCATGCCCCTATCGTATTAAGTGCTCTAGCACTCTCTGCTCCTCTATATTTCTTTACTACACATCCGATATGCTATGCATTATTTATTTGTTTGTGTTTTTTCTTGACTGTTTCTACTCAATACAACATAAATTTTATGAGAGCAGAGATTTTTGTCTCTTTCATCCTCTGCTACAATTTGGTGCCTAGAACAACATCTGGCACATAGTAGATGCTCAATAAATGCTTTTTGAGTAAAGTAACACAGAAGCTGTATATGTTCTGTTGTTAGAAATTAAGTGCATTTTCTCTAAGCCCAGCGTTGAATGGCTTATTGAAGAATGAAACACACATTTCCAGGCTGGTCTCTGTGGTTTTTATTAGTGTTTCCTGGGACCCATCAAACAAATAAACATATTTTGAAAAATATAATTCTTTCATAAATCAGGAATAGTCTGAATTTAACATAGCTTAAAGGGAAAGATTTCTGATTTTTTTTTAATAGTAGCAATAGAGTTGTTTCCCACAAATTGTCAACCCAGGAGTCAGATGGGAAGAAAAACAAGAATTATGCAGATAGCTACAGAAAGATTAATCCCAATTTAGTTAAACTTGTGAAGGCTTGTACATTTCAGAGGTTCATAAGACATAGTCTCAACAGGAATTTTTTTTAATAAATGTTCTATCACTAGTTCCAGAAACTGAATTCCAAGAAGCAACACTGAGGATAATTCAGCTCTGATATTGTGATTACTGTGATGTTCTTTCATTCATACAGTAAGTATCTGCTCAATACATAACTACCAAGATCTATTGCATCCTACATAATTAGACAAGCTCCTCACACATATGGGCCCATGCCATGCACATAGTAGGCACTCGACAAATGTTTGCTTAACTACAGAATAATAATATAATTGCCTTCCTTCTTAACTGTTTTACCTTTTTCTATACTTGATACATTTTAAAAACAACATGCTTGCAAAACTAAAATCTAATATGCATTACTAACTTTATCAAAAGATCCCTCAGTATTTTTCAAAAAGGAAAAAAAATAATAAAAACCAATCCCCAAATACTAAAACTTAGAACTGCTTTACACTTAAATAGCAATTTACATCATATTAACACATTCATAATCTTCATTGGTTAAAACAGGTCAAAGGTTCATTACTGGCTTCTCATACCAGATAAGTCTCACAGTTCCCAACAAGGCAACAGAATTCTCATCCAACATATGTTTACTTGTGGAACCCAACGGCCTGTTTTGGTTTCATTTCAGCGCAAGTGAAGGCAAAATAAAGAGTCTCACAGTAAAATGTTCATAGTAGATAATATGTCCTTGAAGGTTGTGCCGTTGTGCTCTTATTCCATTGAAGAAATGATTCACATCCCAATTATAGATATGGTCTCCCAATCAGAGGAGTCTTTTAGGAGACATTCATTCATTCATTGAGCAAATACATGTTGTGTACTTGTTTCATGCTAGGTAACAGGAAAATAATAGTGATTGATAAGACATAGTCCCTGTCCTCAAAGAGCTAACAGTCTAGCAAGGCAGGAACTTTGAGAAAAGACCAATGTGTTCAAAGGAAAACTCATAACCTGGATCTCCCTTCTCAGATGGCACATTCAAGAAACTGTTGCTTATGCCCCTGGGAGCCAGAGCCTTGCTTAAGTCTTACCAAGTTAACTATCTAGCAGCCTCAGATGATTTGAGCCTGGTAAGGTCTTAGCAATAGATTTGCTGCCTCAGGTTCCCATGAAAACCTAATAAGGGAGAGGCCTTTCAACTCAGGCATAAGGGGGGTTTAAGGATAACATGATTAGTGACCATGTGGACGTTCAGCACAGGTGAGCTTCTCAAGTGAGAGTCATGCATCCCCAAAAGGAAGGAGGGCTTATCCATAGGACTTTGCTCTCCCTTTCAACACTGTGGTGGGAAGTACTCTGTTCCCACCTCAAGCTGGCATAACTCGATTACTTTACGTTCTCCAAGTCACAAGCAGCACGTAGAAAATGCGGCAAACTCAAGTCAAGACAATAGAAAGATACGCTGAGAACTTAATACTCCAGCCTTAATCAGGCACCAGGTGCCAGGAAACCTTCACTCTCAACAAACAACCCAATCCACTAATTATCTGTAGAACTGTTGTAGTTGGTACTCTTCATATTCACTTACACCTTAGCAAAGATTGCTCTTGAATGGAAAGGTTGCAGAAAGAGCCAAAGCCAACTTGAAAGAAGTGAGAAACTTACAGGTTTGAGGAAGCGTGAACTCAGAGAAGGATCTAGCCTCCTTAGATGATGAACAGGCAAAGTCAGAGAAGGAACCGCAGTGAGCGCATTGGTAGATACCCCTAATAAAGTCACACAACTCAGACACACACAGACACACAAATATTCATGCATTATACCCATTCAAGTAACTGGATATTTAATTCCTTCTATGCAATGAACAGTCAAATGCTGGGAAGGCCCCATAGTTCTTTGGCCTTGCTTGTAAAGCAACATATGTCTTTTCTGCAGGAATGTCTGAGTTGCATAGTCAAGATCTTTGCTGTTCATTGTTCCTTTTCTCAGCTCTTTCAGTAACTGTTACTTGACAACACCAAGTTAAACCTTTACAGAGGTGACTAAGTCAGGCAGAAATAAAAATGGATTTGGTTGCACCTTCGGAAACTTATTCATGGGTCCTCCAAGATCATGACCTAGAATGGTTCTCATTATAATTAGGACAAATTTTTGACTCTTCCTACTTCTAGCCTTGTGAATATATTACATACACTTTGCAACCTTTGAATATGAATTGCTTACCTCTACCAGGGAAGACACTGTGGTAGGTGCTCTATTAGTTGATGAAGAGCACTCCCTCTTACTGATACATGTCTTCATTTGCATATCATTGCTGGAGAAAGAGAGGTAGAATGGAGGAGCAAGCCAAGGACATGAGAGAGCCCAAAAGAAAAGCTGCAAAAGGGGTAAGAACATTCAAATCCGTTTTCAAAGTGTCTACTGATTCCTGTGCTTCCCAGATTGCATGGCTCAATGATAAGTCTCCAGGACCCCCAGAACAATTCCTCTATTGAAGAAGAAACTTCCAACTCCTTGGTGACAATTGTGCCTGAGCTGAGTTTTCGGTTTATTTTTTTCATCCTTTCTTTCTTTTCTTAAAAACAAAACAAAACAACCCTCTGCGTAAAAAATCTAGGCAATAAACCATTCACTTGGAATCAGTTCAGATGACACAGTAAACAGATAATCCAAAAGACAAAAAATTATGAGAATTAATACCTGCAAAGAGGATTTTCCCTGGAAATTCTTTTCTTGGTGTTTCCTTCTACAATATAATTTTAATTCTGCTTTGTAATTCCAGTGAAAATGTCTTCTATTGTAGTTCCTGCTACATTACTATGTTTACCTTATCTGACATTGGCTCTCATCTGGGATTCTGAAAAGAAGTTCCTCTAGCTATTTCAACTTATTGCCCCTAACATTTAAAACATAAAGATAGGTTGAGGTTGAAGTCTTACTTTTGCTTCACTCTAAGGAACTAAAAGACCTTACATATCTTTTTCTTCTGAGAATAAACCACCATCCTCATATTGACTAGCTAAACTGGTGGTTCTCAATCAAGGGCAGTTTTGCCCCCCAGGGAACATTTGGTGATGTCTGGAGACATTTTGGATTATCACAGCTGCGGGTTTTCTGGTGTCAAGTGGTTAGAGGTCATCAGTGGATGCTGCTGAACATCTTACAATGCACAGGAAAGCCCTCACCACAAAGAACGTTCCAGCCAAACAATGTCAATTGTGCAGACTGAGAAACCTTGGACTATAGGGATACAAGAGCAAACTCTTCAGTCATTTCCACACCACCGTCTCCTTTATCCAACTTATTTTTAAGCACTTGGAGCAAAAAAGAACCAAGCTGGGCTGTCTTTTAAATAGCTAGAAGTAAGCAGAGAGGGCAATTTTTTTAAAGTATTTCACCAACCATCCAAGGGAGAGGAAGGAAGACAGCCCTGGCATCAGATAAACCATTCCTGAATGAGTATAAAGACCCCACCATTATTCTTCTTGCTGATTTAAGTATTCCAAGTCACGTGATTATGCAGAGATTATAGCCAACCTTGAGTTTTGGAAGTCCCCATTCTCCACTCACTGGATCCTAAGGCTCAGGTTAAACTTCCCAGCATCCATCCACTTTGTCCTCACCATCTGAGACCCTGGAATTCAACCCAGCAACCAGGTTCACCTCCCTTGACGAAGCCATATGGATGCTTACATGTGGGATGCATCACCTTTTTCTAAATCGTGTCACATACAAAACATTTAATGCCCTCTGATTTTTTTTTCTTTCCCTTAGCAAGAAGCCCAAGGCTACAAACCCTGTTACTCTTGCAGTGAAAAAGAATTCACAATAGAGGTGAAAACAAATCACAACCACATACAGCATCATATTTCACAGAAAACTGTGTACGTTTTTTCCCCATATAGGACATACTTCAAAGTAACAAAATAATTTTTTTAATCAATTGTAGTGTTTCTTCTTCCCGTTAGAAGTAGTTTCTTTTTCCCCTCATGGTACATAAATATCAGAGAAAAGTAGTCTTTGAAATATTTACGTCCAGGAGTTCTTTGTTTGTGATTAGTTGGTGTGTGTTTTGGTTTGTGTCCAAAGTATTGGCAGCTTCAGTTTTCATTTTCCCTCCATCCTCGGGCATTCTTCCCAAATTTATATACCAATCTTCGTCCATCCACACGCTCCAGAATTTCTCTTTTGTAGTAGTATCTGTAACAAAGGAGATCGCATAAGGTGACTGATCAGATGAAGGTTGCTAGGTGAATAATGGGTCGTGCAGTCTTATCATTTTCAGAGACATGAAACTCCTCACCTCATAGCTCGGCTGAGCTTTTCATAGGTCATGCTGCTGTTGTTCTTCTTTTTACCCCATAGCTGAGCCACTGCCTCTGATTTCAAGAACCTGAAGACGCCCTCAGATCGGTCTTCCCATTTTATTAATCCTGGGTTCTTGTCTGGGTTCAAGAGGATGTCGCGGATGAATTCCCATAAGTGAGTCCCTCTCGGGTCTGATGAAAAGCAGAAAGGGAGGTTATTAATGGCCCAAGTCACAGCAAAGGTAGGGCAGAGAGCATTGAGTTGGGTCATCTTCCTCCACGTAGGAGATACTCATTTCTCCCCTACTTCTCAGGGAAGATGGATCACAGAATTACCAGATGTTGGACATTAAAAAGGTATTTAAGAATAAACTAGCACAGGCGGGACGCGGTGGCTCACGCCTGTAATCCCAGCACTTTGGAAGGCTGAGACGGGCAGATCACGAGGTCAGGAGATCGAGAC
This sequence comes from Mandrillus leucophaeus, assembly GCF_000951045.1. Classification (NCBI taxonomy): domain Eukaryota; kingdom Metazoa; phylum Chordata; class Mammalia; order Primates; family Cercopithecidae; genus Mandrillus; species Mandrillus leucophaeus. Next base: position 1,468,673 of record NW_012107919.1, read on the forward strand.
CATCCTGGCTAACGCTGTGAAACCCCGTTTCTACTAAAAGTACAAAAAATTAGCTGGGCATGGTGGCGGGTGCCTGTAGTCCCAGGCTCAGTCCTACTCGGTCCTACTCGGGAGGCTGAGGCAGGAGAATGGCATGAACCCAGGAGGCGAAGATTGCAGTGAGCCAAGATCGCGCACTGCACTCCAGCCTGGGTGACAGAGCAAGACTCCGTCTCAAAAAAATTAAAAATAAAAATAAAAATAAACTAGCACAATATTTTATTTTACTATTTTATTTTACAAATCAGGAAACTGAGACACAGAGAATTTAAGTGAGTTGATCAGGGTCACAGCTAACTAGTGACATAGCCAAGACTAAGGAATAGGCCTTAGGTCTCCTAAGCCACAGGGAAGTTTCTTCTAATTATTATTCACAAACTGCTTGGGGTTCATTTCAACCTGTTACTTCCCCAAAGAGCAACTCTCAACCACTTTTATCTAGTACCTCAACCAATTAAATTGCTTTGACCCAGCAACTGTGTTTCAGCCAAATGCAAATCAATAAGGCTCTAGAATGTTTACTTCCAGACTAGATGAGGGTGGTAGGGAAGGGGGTGGTCATGCAGGGACTGGAGGACCCAAACTGAAAATGAAGCCACTACTGCAATAAGATTATCAACCAAATTCAACTTGACTCCCACTGAATTTGTGATGCCCCACCCTCACCCCACCCACCATTTGAAGGGTTGCATTAATTCAATGTTGTGGGATGATGTGGAATAACAGATAAAGACATTCTAATTCCTTATAATTTCTGGATTATACCTTTTTTTTTTTTTTTTTTTTAGACAGGGTATCACTCTGTTGCTCAGGTTTGGAGTGCAGTGGTATGATCACAGCTCATTGCAGCCTCGACCTCCCAGGCTCAAGTGATCCTCCCATCTCAGCCTCCTGAGTAGCTGGGACTACAGGCATGTGCCACCATGCCCAGCTAATTCTTGTATTTTTTGTAGAGATGGGGTCTCACCATGTTTCCCAGGCTGGTCTTGAACTCCTGAGCTCAAGTGATCCACCCACCTCGGTCTCCCAAAGTGCTGGGATTACAGGCCTGGATTATACCATCTTGATTTCTTTCTGTGTTTCACCCACAATTCCATGTCTCTGATATTTCATATATGTTCATAAGGTTTTATTACTGGAGGAGATCCAACTCCCAAAGAGCAGTGTTGAATCTTAAGAAAAAACAGTCATTTCTTGGAATGGGAACTCCACAAAGGTAGGAGGTCAACATTTAGCAAAAGAAAGGATGATACATCTCAACTGGTTCTTCTTATCTCGCTCCTCTTCCCACCCTTTTCTTCTGGGAGAGATGGAAATTGCTAACCCCATGCCTGAAGCAGTTCTTAGGCACTGGGTGTCTCAGTTTTAGAGCACATATGACAGAACGAGGAGGAAATATCCAGTGAGGCTCCACTTTGAGAAACAGCTGCAGAGGGGGTTACTTTGCTAGCAAGTGATGCCTCTGTTTTCTCACTCCACCCTATTTGGGATGAAGACATGAAGGCAGTAGACAGAGGCAATATTTGCTGAAAAACTAGTGGCCTCCAGGTGTGCCCGATGTGATGGGAAGGACAAAAGGCCATCTGAAAGCCAGTCAACTTACTGTGCTTTTTGGTGTGGCACTTGGCAGGGGGGTCTTGCTCCTTTTTCGTATCAGGTGACTCTGCTGAGGAGAAAAATGAGAGCCATTTAACTGACCTATTTTCTATCATTCTCTTTTTACTTCCTGCATCTACTCATTTAAGCAAAATTTACTGAGCACCTACTGCAGGCCTGGCACTCTTTGAGTATGTGCTAGTGAACCAAACAAAACAGAGATGATAAATGCTATGGAGAAAAATGATGCAGGGTAAGAAATGGAGATAGATGTATGGACTTGGGAATAATTTGCAATTTGATACAAGGTGGTCATAGGAGACCTCTCTGATTCCACGACCTAAAGAATATGAGGGAGATGGTCATGCAGAGAGCTTGTGCAACAGCCTTCCATGTGTAAGACAGAAGTGCAAAGGCCCTGAGGTTGATGCGTGTTTGGTATATGCATGCTGTAAGAGGCAGAGAGGGAGGAGCTGAGGTTCTGATCATTAATGCCTTATGGGGCTTTTAAGGACATGACTCTGAGAAAGATGGAAGCCATTGAAAGATTTAGATCATTGAAAAATTTGTGTGTTTTTTTTTACATAATACAAAAATGTAAACACTTATAACAAAGGAAGATGGCTTTTAAGCCAGAGGAGTGCCCTTTTTTGGCATGCAAAGTTACATTTTAATCAGCCTGACAAAAGGGCCATTGAGTGGCCCAAGCTCAGTACAGAGGACCATAGTGGACTATGGAAACACAGATTAGTTTAACAAATGACTCATTATGGCAACCTGTGGGACTATTACCAAAGAGGAGATGATGGAGCCAGACCTGGGAAATAAAGATTCTTCTCAGAAAGAAAATTAAATGATCTAGCCACATATGTGTGAGTGTGAGTGTGTGTGTGTATGTGTGTGTGTGTATTGGGAGGACTAAAGCAGATCTTATGAAGACTCTCACACTCAAAAACCAGCCAATTCTAATACAAAATAGTCCCTAAATACAATCCAATTATTTTAAGAAATTGGGCCAGTAAAACTGATCTCTTCCATGTGCCCTTCCTAACCTAGGATCCACTGACCCAGTGTGGCCTTCAAGGGCACCTGGACTGACTGAAACCATATGTGAAGGGAGAGGGTTCACAGCACGCATTCAGTTATCAAGAGAGGCCTATTATTCAAAAAAGCTATGAACTGTCAGCCATTAGCTCCTAATTAAATTGGTTAAGAAAAAAAGCTACTGTTTATTGAGCACTTACTATGTACCAGGCACTGTACTATGCACTTTACATGAATCACTTTATTTAATTCACACAATAACTCCATGAGGCAGGTACTAATATGATCCACAGTTTTCAGCTGTGGAGGATCTGAGAAACAGAGGGGTCAAATGACTTGTCTAGAGTCACACAGCTGGAATGTGGTGCCAGGGTATGAACACAAACAGTTTGAATCCAGAAGCTTTACTCATAACCACAATTCTATGTCATTTCCAGAAATGGTGGCCTACACATAATCTCCCTTTGCACATAACAGATTTCACACAAGCCTTTCCTGCCAAGAATCAGGTTCACTTCTATAATGCTCTTGTTAGTGAAAAAGATAATTTCAATCTAACAATTCTATATTTCCCAACGTTCATGGACCCTTTCACCCATCTTATCACCCAGCTAATCAAGACTCAGTGTTCCCAGCAACTTCTCGAAACGTCATGGCAGGATGGAGAGAGAGATTTAATAAGACCTCAGTAAACGAGAAACCTCTCATCCTGGTTAAGAATTTCTCTCCTGGCATTGTCACTAGCAGGGCCTGCACCTGACTTGGGTTTCTCTGAAATCCGAGAGGACGAATTCACAGGAAATGCAAAGAGATTTCACTCGCCCTCCCTGTGGGTTGCAGGGTGAGGTTGCAACATCCCATCAGGAGGTAACAATATTGCGACAGGTCTGGCATCCACTCCGGTTTCCAAGTGATACATCACTCTGACAGGGCCACGTTGTACTGCAGACAAAGAGTGGCATTTACCCAGCAGGCCACAAGCAAAGCTCGTTTTCAAATGACATCCAGGAGGGATGCAGGGCCATTCTTTCAGAGCCAGGAGTTGAATTCAGAAAAATACAAGAGTCTCAGTATATTGGCCTCAATTATTGCTTCTGGGTTCCCAGTTGATCTAGAATCAGTTACTTTAGAGTTCAGGTTCCTTTGTGAATAAGATGAAAACGTTGGACCCTCTCCTCAGAAAAAATGCACATATATGCACACATGAAATTTTGTCAACAATTTCAGGGGGCTGTGGCCCATGTAGCAGTCCATGGACTCTAAAACCCCTAGGCCCGATAAACCATGAGGAAATATTCTTTGAGTTGTCAGCCATTTACCCAAGCTAGCCTCCATCCAGTTTAGGAATGTTCTTTTTTTAATCCCCAAATAAAAATCTTTCCATCATCATAAAAGGGAATAAGCAGTCAAAGGCAAAAGAAGAACCTAACTTCTTCCAGCCCCCTCTTCCTGTTGCAGTGTGCAGGGATAAGCCATGGAATCACTGGCCTGCCTTACCACTGATATCTTTTGATCTTTAACCTCGCTTTAATATGTGTCCTCCTTCTGCCCTAGAATAAAAGTCAAGACTTTGAAGTTAGCCATGTGGTTAAGTGATTCATTCTTATAAAATAATGGCTTGCCCTGGAGAAGTTGTCCAGCCTGGCTTTCTCTTGCTCGGCTCCCAGGCACTCCAGGCCAATGTCCATCCGGTCCAGGCAGGGACAGCAACAAGCCACAGGTTTGTGATGCCCGTGCGAGAGCATGACTTCAGCTAAGCTGCTTCGCAAGAAGCAAAGATTAGAAGCATTTGCATATGATTCAGCTGTGAGCCATTTCTTTACGGGATATACAAATTTCAGTGTTCTAATAGACCGTGCCACCCTAGCTTTAGGCTCAACAAGTCAGTGGATAAACACATCAAGCCCGAGCTGGCATGACAGGCTGGAGGACTGTCGAGCAGAACAGGACACTGGCAGCGGGCATTTTATGAAATGGGCAGATGACAGAGAAATCAAAACAAAGCCTGTTTCCCCACCTGCGTTTATCACAGAGGGCATCAGTTTACGCTGAGCCTCGCCTTAGCTCAGCTGGTAACTAGCATTCAAACATAGAAAGATATTTCACTGCATTCAATTTCACGGGAACTTGAAATATAAAGACTCAGGCAAATGACTACGGGTTTCCCTGGGGTTCTGGTTCCATGCAGCAGAGACTATCAACTATTCTGAAAGAAACTGACCCATATAAGGCTGTAATTAACTATCCTACTGAAGGGCTATTACCCCAACTAATACACCAACCCCAGAGACTGCATTGATTCTTTAGGGCCTGGGTGGTTGATCTCATTTTCCAGCCTGGTTTACAATTACAGGATAGGAATGGGGAGCTGCAGCAAACAAGGATCAGAAGGATAAGGAGAGCAGATTCCTGAACTCATCTTAAGAAGGACTATTGAAAAATACAACCGGTGGACTCGGGAGACAGTGAGTTCCTTGCTGCTGCAAATGCGAAAGCGGAAACTGGTCTCTAAGGCCCCTGTTGATTTTGAGATTCTAGAAGGTGTAAGTCAAGATGTAGAAAAGAGGATGGCCCGGCTGTCAGGGCAGCAGAGCTGTAACTATGACGTTTTGGTTTCCTGGGTACCTCAAGATACACTAGCCCCTGAGGCTCAGGAAGTGGTTGGTTCAGCTTTATTCTTAGTTGGAATTCTTTGCCATAAGTCAAAGACCCAACTGGAAGGATGGAAGGATGTGGGAGATGACACTGTAGGAAGTCGCAGAGGAACTCAGAGTGTGACTCGGGAGGTTTCCTCAGCCCTGAACCCCGTGGTCTTGACTGAGTGGTAATGATTGCCACAGAAATTTTACCTCGGTTGGCTCAGTTCCCTCAGAATAGCAAATACACAACCAAGCCTTGACAGTATTTGATCTATTTCCTAATTTTAACAAATACTTCAAGTGACACATAATGCTAAGGGCTACTAGGGGAAGGAGAAGTCGAGAGCTACGCTGGCCTCAGCTTTTAACCTCAAATCCAGAAGCATTTACACTGGCTCCCAGCCCCATCTCATTTAAGGGGCTTGACCCAAACAAAACCTCAAACTAAAACCTTTCATTATTTCAGTTCTCAAAAGCAAAAACAAAAACAGAAAGAAAAAAAAAAGAAGGAAGGAAGGGTTGCAGACTAATTTCTTTCACAAAGACCCAATTAAATCCCAGTTCTGAAGTTGCTCCAAATTTAATTCCAGGAGAGAGGCACTATCACTTGTGACTGATGTCTAAGTGCCATTTCATAGACCCAAAGAGATCCACAAGTTTGTACCCAAATCACAGGAAACCATAAGATCCTCTTTCAACCAATTCCCACGGTGTACATGCCAATGCACCTATTTGTAGGTGGGGGTGGTAATCTGAAATCCCCTCTCCCAGACTCCTAACATCCCAACCTTCTCACCCAGTGTAACCTTGGTTAAGAAGCATGGATAGCCCCAGTTGCATCCAACCTTAACCAAATGCAGCTAATGTGAACATAACTCATAAAATGCAGGTGCTCTGACTGATTAGAGAGCACTGATAAGTCATCAGAATTAGACTTAAAAACTGACAAAATAGTGTAACTGTGGGGATTCTGGAAATTTCCAATGGCTGCCCTTTCACCCAGAAACCATCACTACAGGTTCACGGACCTTTGAACTTCACTATGAGGTATTCTTCCTCTAAAGCCAAATGTAGTTTGTTGAAAATTAAATATAGCCTTATTTCCCATAAGTATGCCCAAATACGAATAATTTTATCAGCTATATTGCAAGAGTAAGTTTTCGTTGAAAATAAAGAAAACCCTAAACAACTTTTATTGTCACAACAGAGTGACTAGTTTTACAGGAGACCAACATTTTGCCTAGAGGATCCCTACTGGTCATCTTCAATGTACAAATATTGCCTCAAACACAAACCTCGTCTAATGGTAACTCTATTCCTTCCCTAGCCCTTCAATTAGAAAGACTCCAGCAAGGCAGAAATGTAGATTGTTGGTAATTCCCACCAATTCTCCCTAAGTATTAGGCACACCCAGCCTCAGATGTGATGACAGCTTACCAATAGGAAGGTGACTGGTGGTTGTCATGGAGATCTGAGCCCGGCAGAAAGTTTTGCTGTCCAACAGATCTGTGGCCATGAAAAGATAAAGGACATTTAGAGTCCCCCCACCTCACAATAGAACACTGCAACTCTTAGACAAACAGAATAAGAACGTAAAGGGCCTTAAGTGTCAGGGAGTTAGTTACCTACTGTGCTACCATAGTTGGTGTCATATAAATAGTTCTCATCTTTCCAGGTGTTCATGATGGAAGGGTCTACAAAAAATAGAGAAGGAGAATAGTCAGTGATCATTTTCCCCAGGGAGAAGAGGCTGCGTTTTCTAACTCATTGTTTATCAACAAGGTATGGTGGGGTGAGGAGTGGTCCTCAGAGACAAGGGATACGATTCTGCTTCAGTTGCATTACTTTATAATAATGTTGTCTAATTTTCCTTTCAGCATCCTTGGGGAAATGGCCTCATCCACGTGTTCCATACCTATTGAATTTTTAGGGAGGTGAGAGAAGTTGCAAGAATGGGAACCTGTCCTAGACCAGTGGTTCCTGGGAATTTTCCTAACCTGGCTTGGCATTGTTTTGCATTCTACTGCATAATCACCACAATATTTTTACCCTGGGGTGTGGTGAGGGGAAGGCCTTGTGAGGAATAAATTTATTTAAATGTATAATAAATAATTAACAAGTATCTTTTTCTATTAATGTCTTCCTTGGAGGGTTAATGATGTTTCTTTCAGGAAGAGTCTAGTCAATCTTATCACAGTTTCTTTGTTGCTGAACTCCAGAGATTTGTCATCCAAGTTGGATGACAGCCCCCTCCCTCTAGGATTTTTCCAATTAGCTTAAAGGATGACATAAAATTCTCAAAACAAAACCAAGGAGAAGGGGTGGAGACTGTTACTAAATCAAACAAACACCTTTTAAGAGTGGAGCCCCATTGCCCCATCGCAGAAAAGAAGTGCTCTTGTACTCTGTCTCTCTCTCTCTTTCTTCTGTGTGCTGCGGTAAGCACATTTCACTTTGATTGACTCTTCAGATTTCAGATTCAAAGGGAACTCCCCTCCACCTACCCCAAATGGAGCTCAACTCCCACACAACCCCCAGATCTGGGCTGGTCTCCAACAGAAGCACTTTGTTTCTTGGCTAGCCAAAAGCTGTAAGATCTCTCACCTTGTCCTCACCAGAAACTTCCTGCTTTCTCCTTACCGCAGACCTAGGTTACCCTCAGCTCCCCTCCTTGCTAGGTTCTGAGTTTTAGGGCCGGGGTGTAAGCCACTGACTGAGTTTCATTTTGTTTTTATAGCACAAATGATATAAAACCTGACTTACTGGCTAAGTCCTCCTGTTTACGACATAGGGATTTAGCCGGTATTTTAGCTAATAGCTACATGTTTGGACACCCCAAGCCCAATCTCTTGGGGTTACACCCTCTCTGCTTGTTGGGTCACCTTGTACACCTGTTGTTGTCTCTGAAAACAAACTGAACCAAAGAGGTTTGGGGGTGTTGGCCCCTCTATGAGTGTCTTCTCCCCTCCTCCTAGGGTGGACCTTCTTCTCCACCCTTCCACTCAGCTTTTCTGAACTGGCAACACAAGAATGTCTGGATGGTCAAGAAGGAATTATCAAGTTATTTAGGACCTCTCCAGTATTACCCTGGCTCCTTCGGTGGGGCTCTCTGTCAGGTCAAGCAGGGGAGGGGGTGCCATCCTCCTGACCAAGTCCTGCATCCATCTCCAGGGCAATGCCAGGCCCGTAAAGCACAGAACATCCAGATGGCCTATCCCCTGGCCTCTGAAGAGAAGGGCATGGCTAGCAAAGCCTAATTCGCATGCTTAGCAGCTATTGCTTTTTTCTTTAATAATGAATGGTAGGCCAGCCCACTTATAAAAGGGTAAATAACTGCATGGGCCAATTTTGGCCCCAAGTGACTCACAAATCACCTGCATGTCAAATTCTGTCCTTGGTGACTGGGAAACATCCTCAGAGAGGCCTGTGGCAAGCTTGGTTGGCCCATGTGGCTCACAGGCTCCCTGGCATGAACATGGGGAGTGACCTAGGAGCAAGAGTCGCTGCACAGTTTTATGATGGCTCATAGACTTTGGAGGACAGTCTCCAGGAGACAGATTTAGGACAGGGGAAAGGAAATGAAAATGAATGTAGATGCTATGGAACTGTAGCCTCTGCTCAGAGCCCAGAATTGTGTCCTTCATATAAAAACACACGGAAGGCAGGAGCTGAGTTGCAGGTACCTTTGTGCATCTCTGCAGAAGCTCCCCAGGGCCCCTAAAAATTTGTTAGCTACAACACCAAGTCAACATCTTCCCCCTTTTGGTGAAACACACTCCCCTCAAGGGAGGAGGGAGAGAAGAGGAGACTGCCCCTTCCTCTTCTCTTTCCAAACTCGGCCAAGTCAAGTCCCTGACACTTTTTGGTGGGGAGGCCCACCTTATATTCTGCATTTCCTTGGCTACTGGCCTGAGGTCTGGATGATGCCACAACCAGGAGTAGGAGGTAGAGAAGTGTGGCTTGCCAGAAGTCTATAAATCGGAAATAGGTGGCAGTCACTGGTCGCAAGGGCAAGAATGAGGTTCATGGTGGGGGTGGCCTATCAGAGACAGCCAGGGAAAAGGCCTCCCTGCATTTCCTGCAAAAACTTGCTCCCACATTCTTTCTTGCCCTCTCCCAACTATCCTCCCCAGAGCTTTGCCTGACTAGATTGGCTCCCTTTGCCCACTACTACTCACCAGTTTGTTCAGTCTTGACTATGACATTGTGTGTGGACTGGAACAGGTCACTACTGCACTGGCCTGTGAAGGACAGATTGGGATAGTCAGAGAGGATGGAGCCAGAACTGGGTGCTTAAATAAGGACAGAACTGGCTTCTTTGCAGAGCTTCTGCCATCCTACTGCCTGGTTATCTATGTTTGTTTATGGGAGGGGGTTTCTCTGTTAGCCTCTACAAACTCAAGCCTGCAGTCTCTGACCCCAGAAAATCAGAAATCTAAGGCACTACATTAGAAGCAATTCTTTGATGTGGTATAGTAAAGGCATCCAGTATGGTGGAAATAGAACTTCAGAAGCCCTGTTTTTCCACTACTAGCTATGAGGAAGGTGTGTGCCCTTTACCTTTCTGGGTCTCAGTTTCCCCATCTGTAACAAGATTAAAATAGATAAGGTCACTAGATGACTTCTAAGGTTCTTTCCCATACTAAGATATGATATGAAAATGAAAATGTAGGGAAAACCATTTTAACTAGCTTGATTCTTCTTTGATTGAAAATCTAATCAAAGCCATCATGATTACATCCAATCTGTGAGATATGTCTGGACAAAATGCAGTGACTCTTTCCTTATTTATGTCTCAGCACATGTACAAGCAGTGCACGTCACATGTCCTTGTTTGCTTGCAATTCCTCTCCCATTATCATATATAAAAGCATATATATGCATGCTCATATATATATATACACACACACACACATATGTAAATGCACAAATGAATCTAGTATGCTTTTCTTTCCCAGACAGATTATAAACATCTCAAGAGCGGAAGTCATGCCTTTAACCTCTCTGACATTCAGTCTTCCCACCTGTAAAATGGGCACAATATTTACTTTGTTGTAAAGTTATTAAATGAATTAACTCACAGTGCCTAGTATAAGTAAATACTCAATAAATGTTAGTTAATAGAATGTCTACACAAAGGCAAACAACAAAAGAGTGAGAAATCTGGCTGGACGTTAGGAACTCAGAGGCTACAGCAGCATGCGGTGAGACCAAACAAGCCATGGGAGGTCAGAGAGGGAAGGTCTAAGATGGCCACAGCACCTCCCAGGCCTCCCTGCCTCAGGCCTCAATTAGGGTAAAGCTTTAAAAGAGTGGATTTAATTGGGGGTGGAGGTAAATATTTTTAATTATTCAAGTGTAAGTCTGATCTTTCTGAAGATTCCTGAGGGTTATTTATAGAGCCTTGTTTGGTTTGATTCTAGTCAAAGAAAAATGAGCAGCCACCAATGTGAGGTGGGTGGGAAGCAGGGTGTGGCCAGGGAGTTGAATGACATCATCTAAAATGGCCTCCGCAGCCACAAGCTCTGCTGCAAGGCCCCAGGTTCTCTCAGTGTTGATGGCTGTTGCCAGGGTATGACTCTGGTTCACAGCCCTGGAGCTCATGCTGCCCAACTCCCGGTTACTTGCCCAAACATGGGTTCTACCAAGACATAAATGCCTTTTCCAGTGCGAACAGGCCAACTCCCTGTTCTTAAATATTGCTACTTTTCAGGATGCCCATAGTTCTCAGAAGAGCTAGATTTTTACAGCCACTATCAGGGGAACCTTACGCCAGTGTCAAAACCATTCTGCAAGGTCAGTTGTCCACCCTACTAGGTCTTACATGTCATTATAGGATGTGTTCGTGTGTGAATAATCTACCATTCAAGGACAACATCTGGAGTGGTGGCCCATCCCTGTGCTAGGGGAAGCCTCAGAGAGACATCTGGGACATTAGGGCAACAGAAATTCCAGAAACCACCACAGAAATATTCCCCATACACATATCTAGACCATATGTTCTAACCCTTTTTTTAAGTTACAGACTTTTTAAGAATCTGCTGAAGTATTGTGAGTCTTTTCCCCTCCCAAAATACAAACATAGTTCTAATTTCATATATCTTCTTACCACCCTTAGGACCCTATCTTAAGAACCTAGGTCTAGAAGGTTGTTTGAGGTTGTTTGTGTGTGTGTGTGTGTGTGTGTGTGTGTGTTTTGTTTGTTTGTTTGTCTTGTAACCATGATGATCTTTAACAAGCAAGTGACTGGATGTTAAACTATTGAACCCTGTTTGCAAAGGAAAGAAGAAGACATTTTCCAAGGGTAGTAAATACTCTATGAATTCCTAGCCAGCTTTTGTCTTCCTGAGAATTATCACCATAAGGAGAGGATTAAATTACACTGTCGTTTATAAGGGATTAGACACACCAGGTACCCTAGGCTTCAATCCTGTCCTCTCATCTTCCTTCCTCTTCCCTGTCTTGGGACATGGTAATTTGGAAGTGAGACCACTCTTTATTGTCCCTGACAAAGAATCCTGTCATCTGCAGAATCTCTGTTCTTCCGGCTGGCTCCTAGCAGGGTAGGGAGAGACACAGAAAGAGAGAGTCACCGTTCCACTTAAGATGCTGCAAGTTGCTGTAGAGGAGCTGCCCCGCCGTCCCTGCCGCTCGGGTGAACTCCTGCAAACTCATGCTGCAGAGGTGCTCGCCGTTGATGTCGAACTCTTGGAAAGGGATACAACTGGCATCCAGCTGGTTGGTGTCCAGGAGGTGCTGGAGCCACTCCCACACCTGGTACTTGGTCCAGTACTGAGGATGAATTTCATGCCACTGGCCTCCAAAAAACCCGCTGGAAACTGCAAAACAGGAGGCAGTCTCGTGAGTGACCCCTGGCTGTTCCTGGCCATAGTATCTGACACAGGGATACACTATTGGCTGCCAGATATCTCAGAGACACAGCCACAGTCAGTGTATGTGCCAGCATGGTGGATGCAGCAGAAGTGCATATTCATGTCCTCCCTAGCATGCTATCTACCCCTGGGCACTGGATGAGAACAAGAGAGCTGAAGTGCTCAGAGCTCATTCCCCTCCTCACCCACAGTAAAATATCGTGAGAGCTAGAGCATTGCTATCATTTCAGCAATTTATTAGCTTATTGTTCATACCCAAATAGTTCTGCTCCTCTTTTCTCTCACTCACTCTCTGTCACTTTTTTCTCTCTTATACACACACACACACGCACACACACACCCACCCACCCCAAACTCAGACCATTTTCAACCAAAAATAAGGCCTGAAATTAAGGTTCTTTTCTATATAATGCCTTTGCTTTTCCTCAAAGTGGTCCAGATTATTGATCTGCTAACTGGACTGATATCCCACTGCCCCAGCCTAGTCATTATAGCTATCATGATGTCACTTCCCTACTCAGTTACCTTTAGTAGTTCTCATCACCCACTGAAATTAGGTATAAAGCTGCCTAGCTAGGCATTGAGGCTCTTCACTAACTCTTGTCTTTTTTCTGTGCTGTTCTTTCAGTTCAGCTTGTGTTCTACCTCTCACTCCTGTTGAATTCCTACCCATCTTTCAAACTCTGACCACCCCTTAAAGTCATCACCAATCCCCCCAAATTGCCTCAAGGGCTCACTGTCCTCTTACTCTCCAGGAGACATGCTTGGTATTTCTCCTAATGGCTTTGTCATGTCCTGCTTTTCTCTACAAGTCTCTAAGTGCCGTCTTATTCTCCTTTGTAAATTGTATACTTGAGGTCACAGACTGGTTTACTCCTCTTTGTATCACCTATAAAAATGACCTCAGAGACCTTGCCATAGTAGATGCTCACCATATATTTATTTAATGGAATATGTTTTTGAAGAAGAAATAAGGTAGACATCTGAGGAGCTGGGAGGTGCATTTACAAGATAGTGCATTCAGATACTGATGAAGAAGTGCAGTTCATTCACCTGGATAAATATTGCTGAGCCTAATATGTGCTAGCCATCTAAATATGTGACTCATGCTCACTTAAAAAAAAAACATTCCATAGCCCGCCCGAAGTTTTGGGGCAATGGAAAAGACAGAGCCAGCATCTGAGGGCATGGAACAGGGTTGAGAGAGCTTACAGTTCCCTTGAGAATAGACGTCGGCAAGGAGCTCTCTTTCAGGAAAGGTGAGTGAGAGGGGCAAGAGGCAAAGACTATTGCATCCCACTAAGCTGAAGCAAGGGAAATCCAACTGAACATGACACATGGATATTCCAGCAAACTCGAGGGTGGACCAGTAGAAGAAAATGTAGTGCAAGAAAACTGTCTCTAACTTTTTCTTCAAGGTCACACCAGATCAGTTCTTCTCAAAATTTAGTATGATCGTGAATCACCAGGGAATATTGTTCAAATGCAGATTCTGATTCAACAGGTCCGGGGAGAGGCCTGAGTTCCTGCATTCCTAGCAAGCTTCCACGTGATGCTGATGTTGCTGGTCTATTGAATTACAAGGAGCTAAAGGCCTTAGAAAGGTTTGACTCCCAGAACGCCCATGGTCCAGCCCACAACACCCTCAGAGGAGAGACTGAAGGGGAAATGTTTCTGACCCAATCCCTCTTCTTCCTCATTCATTCAGAATCCATCCATGGCTTCCAGACCTCAGAAGCACTAAGAGCAGGAGGTCAGGTTTATCTAGTGCACAAAGGTGACCGCCATTAGCAATACCCACCACTCACAGTATGCACTTAGCTCCTCGTACCTCATGGCCAAACAAAAGCAGCCCCCAGTCCTCAACGTGGGCTCTAAAGAGGAAGCCAATAGTCAGGGGTTGGGGGAGGAATGGAACAATCTAATCCAAAAATCTAATTATATGGAAATAGTCCCAGATACACAGACCTTGGGCTGGATCTTTCTATTTCCCCCAATTTTTGGTGCCTCACAAATAAAGCTGTTTAAGGATGGAAAATATATTTTTGTGGCTCCCCAAGTCTTTCGTCTTTCTTTTTCTAAAATAATTCTGATGCTATGACAGTACAGCTCCGGTTTTGGCAACAAGAGGCACCAACTTTTAATAACCTAACAGCACATCTAGAATAATCTCATCTGCAAACTTAATATGGTCTAGATTAAAAGATAGTCCCTGCTAGTGTATCTTGTTCAAACTTGGGAAAATCAGGGATTTTTGTCTGAAATTAACTGGGGAGATTCCACATCAGACAGAGAACCCACCAAATTCCTGAAGTTTCAGGAGAAACAATAAAAATTCCTATGAGTTCACATCCTCTCTGCCATTCAATTGATCTCCTTCTCCTCTTCAGTCTTGATCAAGGCTGAGCTTTCTTTGAGATCTCTGGAATTTAAGAAATAAAAGTGGCACCCCAGTTCTACTTCCTGCTGAACACATTTCCCCAACTTTCTTCAGAGCAAGCAGGAGAAATGCTGCCTTCATTGAGGGGCCAGGGTCCGGGGAATGCCAAAGACTTCCAGTTTTATTTGGAATCCACTTTCTGGGTCCTCACAGGGTATCTGAGGCTCACAACAGAAAATGCAACTGCCCAGAAAGTGCAGCAGTTTGATGGGGGGGGGGGCAGGTGACTGAGTAAGGGAAGCTTACCTGCTCACCCTTCCAACCATGTTTGACTAGGATTCCAAATTAAAAGAGGTGGAGCTCCACATGGATCAGCACTCCCTGCAGAATAACTCTCCCATTATCCTCCCACTCCTGCTTCCTCCCAAGCTCTGGTCACCAACAAACCATCTCCATATTTCAAAGCAAACTCAAACAGCAGAGCCTCTGGCAGGGAGATTAGCAGTGGGTGTGGATCAAGAAGAGGCCCAGAGCTTCCTAAACTCACTGTTGTTGGATGCACAGCTGAATGCCTAAACTGGACGGCTTCACAATGGGGTGTGGGGTTCCTGATTCAGCAACAACTTGATTCAGGGATTCAACTTGATTTAGGGATTCAGCTTCATTCAGGAAGCCACAGGCTTGATCACCAAACCCCCTATACGCCCCACCACCAGGTCCCCTCTTCTTCTAATAGACGTGTCCTAGATTAAAGCACTAGGGAGAACACCTGTTCTCCTTACAAATCTCCTCTCCCCTTTCAAAGAGAGGCTACTGGAAGATGAAAAATAAAGACTAAACTGCTATAACCCTCTCCTTCCTAACCTCCATGCACACACACATACACATGCACACAGACACCCTTTTTCTCCTAGCCTATCTTGGTATCCCAGCAAAACACTATTAAAAGCTTCAACAGGGAGTCTTTCCTTTAGGCATCTCTTCTACCCGCCTCACTGCCAGGCTGTCAATCTGGAACCTTTAATTTTGGGAGGAGGCAACAGAATATCTCAAATGAGCTTTTGTCTGGAACCCTGGGGGCCGGTAGGGAACTCCGAAATTGAGTTTTCTCCATTCCTTCTTGTCCCACATCTTCTGCTGAAAAGCCTATATTTTTCAAACATTAGGCTGGGAGAAGAAGTAAAGCAAAGAGTCCCCACAGCACAGCAGTGCCACCAACACCCACGGGCCCCCTTACCATTGCACGTGGAGTAGCTGTCTGTCCAGGCTGGCGGCTGGTGAAGGAGGTTGTTGCCGGGGTTGAGATTCATTACACCACCTCCTTCCAGAATCATGATCTGTTAGGGGATCAAACAGCCTGTTCAGTCATTGCCTCTTGGACAAATGTCATTTGAAAGTGCAGATCACAGAGTAAATTTAGGAAGAAAATAAAGAGAATTTGTCCTTCCACCCATTGCCTGCCACCCATTGCCAAAGCCTTTTTTGTAAAAGCAAAACTCACAGCAATTAAAAATTTCCAGGTTCAATTTTCATATGCATGAGGCAAGTTTTTACAGCCACCCATTCATAAATGAATAATCTCTGATCAGGAATGAAGCGGGAGGAAAATGCAATACCTGCTCCCAGGGCGAGGCTGGCTGGCATCCAAGTGGTTTTTTTTTTTTTTACAAAAGTGAAAATGCCAAAGAGATTTTATTTAAAGTATTTAAAGTGCAATTTCAATCAATGAAAATCCAAGCCGGTGGCAGCACAACCCCAGCACCTGTGTGGGAGCTCGGACTGCAATTGCACCTGCACACCCAGTAACAAGTTTTCTCAGTGTGGGTGTCTGCCACAGGCTGGGCTGGTCATCAGACGGCCTCAGTCATATTTTAATAGAGCTCTTCAAGTATCTGGCTTTGCGATAATATCAGGAATCAGTTGGTTTCTCTGACAGACACTGCCCATTTCTGATAAAGAAAAAAAATTTTCCTTTCTGGTAACAATTATAACCATTTTTTTTTCTCTCCTGTTAGAGAACTGGAGAATTTAGTGGGTTTCCAAGTTGACCTAAGTAAAAGTGGCTTCCTCAGTCTGTGGGATCATTTTCTCAGTAAAGGACTTGGGAGAAGAGATTTCTTCTGTGGGCCTGTTTGGGTTTATTTTATAGCAATGTAAACATTTTACAGTTCAGAAATACTGTCTTCAATTCTCTGGTATTTATAATGTCCCTACTCCCAAGCGGGGCACCCTCCACCTTTCAGACCACAGCCCCAACTGTGTGTTCAGTCATTTAAACGAAGAGCAGCCGGTTTCCAGATCACTATTGGGCAATACCCAGAGGCTGTAAAAGTCACTTGCTCTTTATAAAAATGTTGGGGTAGGGAGAGGAATTCAGCTTTATAGCAGCAATTCATGGAAAATTTTCTGTCTGTTTTGGGGAAATTTTGCATCCTAGGGTATTATCAATGTCCACAGGAGTAAAAATGCCACTCCAGAGGATTTTCAGCCCTTGGCATTCCGTCCCCTAATTTAGCTACCACTCCTCTGGTTCTGTGTAGGGCCTGTCGGCGGGGAAGGGGGGTCTGCAGAAGGCATACGAATATATTCATGTATTCATTTATTCGACAAGTATTTATCAGCCTAGTAATAGGCTGGGCACTATTCTAGGTGCTGGGGAGACAGCGGTAATTAAAGGCTGAACTAGGCTGCACACAAACATGTATGATGATTATTAGCATCATCATCACTGTTGTTTGGTAAATAATTAGGACTGAAGTCTAAGTAGAAGGTGGAGAAGGAAAGACAGGGTAGGGATGGTGGACATTATAACAGCAAAGAGCTGGGTGGGAAGGTAAAAGAGCTGGATTCTATGTCCTGGCACCATGTATTGGAGCTTTGAAGCCAGAAGAGCTGGGGTCAATTCCAGGTCTTCCCACTTACTAGGTTAGTACTCACCCAGACATGTTACCTAACCTCTCAGAACCCCAGTGTTCTCATATGCAAAATGCAGCTAATCATACCTCGTCTGTACATTGGTTGGAGATTAAATGAGTTTCTGTACCTCGAGTACCTGGCACAAAGTAGGGCACGAATACACGTCAGGTGCTATGATGAGAAGCGTCACTAGCTCTGTGGATAGGCTGAACCAGAAATGACGCTGGGCCTCAGTTTCCCCACTTGAAAATTTAAAGATGGTGACTATACTGATTCGTAAGTTCCCTTTCTGAAAACCTCTTTGATTCTTACCCTCAGAGAAAGAAAACAAACTCATATCAAACCTTCTTTTCTTTTTCACAATAACTGGGCATTTTCCCATCCAGCTTTGTAGAGCAATTGCCCTAAAGCTAAGAAATCAGATTGGGAACTTCAAGGCGAAAGAAAGTCTCTAAGTCCCCAGACCGGGTGGCTGGGGGAAGGAGGGGGGCCCAGGGCCCAGTCTCTTGTTTGCTCAAGGCTGGGCTTGTTCCTTGCTAGCATTTGCTCAACCACAAGCAGTGGAAAGGTTACTGTTTAACCCTGAAAGGGCTGAAGCTCAGAGCCCAGCCCATTTGCAAGGAGGGATTGGCCTTCCAGGCTCAGGCAGGACAGGCAGGGGAGGGCTTCTCTAAAATTCTTTCACAAGGATTTACCTGCGGGGTTGTTTCAAAGTGGTCATTTCAGTGGCAGCACCTGCCTGGGCCAACTATGCTTCCTGACAAACAGAAAGCAGGGTGGCGTGGAGGCTGAGCACGCAGGCTTTGGAGCTGGAGAGATGCAGACTCAGATTCCAGTTCCCCTGCTTCCCGTGGGTGACCCTGAGCCAGTGCCAAGTCTGTCTAGCCAAATACATTCTGTTCCTCACTTTCTGTACCTGATAAATGGGAACAATACCAAACTCAAAGGGCTGTAAGAATCAAATGAGGTCATGCACATAGAGAGCTCGGCAAGTAGTGAAAAAAAAAAGAATTTAATAAATGTTGCAGAACAATATGGGCCAGTTCTCCACCTGTGGCCAAATGCCCACAAGCCCCTCTCCTCAGGGCCGACGTCATTTTCCACCCTGACCTTCTGGAAGCATCCAGAACTTCTCCTAACCCGCAGAGATGCCTTTAAGACTATGGGATGGCAGCTGCCCCATCACTATCCTCCCACAAAAAGATGGCCTGTGCACAGCCCTGCTCCCTGCTGGCACTCCCTTTCCAAGGAAAAGCAGTCAGCATGGTGAGGGGCCCTTTTTTACAGGGCACATTAAGTGGTTTCCACTCATAAAAGAGTTTGTGTGGCTTAACCCTTAGTGAGTCAGAGTTCACTTGAGCTCACCTGGGCTTGTAAGCAAAGAAGGTCAGAATCTCCGACCGGGCAGGGAGCTCCAAGGAAAGATGTCCTCAGGGAGGGTACATGAGGTCCATGGCCAGTGTAGCTGAAGGCCTTTGGCCAAGTCCTACCCTCCTCTGAGGCACAGTTCTTCAGGTGTAGAGTGAAGACACTTGCCCCTAACGGCCTCACAGGACTGTTGAGATGGAATGAGATCATGGATAACAAATGTGACTTGAGAGTTGTGAAAAAGCCTTGTTATAACCAACTGACCCACACCCCCATATGCTAATGTAGATTTTCTATGGTATATAGTAATTGCTTTCTGGGGTATACAAAGCAATCCTTTTAATTAGAAAGTAGGGGAATTATTGAATGCTCTTATTTCAGCTCCCTACTTTACCTTCAGCATAACTTTCATTATTTCTTAAAAAAAAAAAAATACCATCAAATGTGTGGAAGTAGAGATTTCAGAATCTGAGAATCCTGGGTTAGACTCTAGGTCCCATCTTTCAGCCATGTGACCTTGAGCACATTAACCTTTCTGAGCCTCCATTTCTCACACTGGTTTAGAAATGGGAGAGCTGGAGGGGATTGTGGGAGAGTATTCGTGTCTCCTGAGCCTAAAGGCTGTTTTGAAAGATAAATAATTATAGTGGGTCTAAAGGTGTCTTGTCTAGCCCCTGGCAAACATATTCCCTGTCAAAATCAGTTTCCCTTCCCCTCTTTAAACATTAATTCTCAAGGTGTTCCTCTAACACATTTTATTTCTTCCAGGATTGAATCCCCAGTTCAGAGCCTAAGTGAGAATGACTCTATCCTGGGAATCAAAAGGAAGCTGGGAAAAGAACTTGCTTCTCCCCATCTTCTGCTGCAGGCAGGACCCTCGGATTGGGAGGCAGAGGAGGAATCCTCAGTCGCCCTAGGTTGTGGTAAAAAGCAGAGTTTCTCAACCTCTCCACCACTGAAATGTGGACAATCCTTTTTGTGGGGGCTGGCCCGTGTATTGTAAGATGTTTAGCAGCACCCCTGGCCCCTACCCTCTAGATGCCAGCAGCACCCCCTCCACACACACCATGTCCCCGAGGCAAAAACCACTCCCAGTGGAGAATACTGGTTAAAAGCTTGTGGAGGCAAACAGCTCAGGCTTTGCTCTTACTGATGTGACAAACTTGGGCTGTCCTTTAGCCTTCCTGGACTTCCATTTCCTCTCCTGGGGAATAGGCATAGACTTGCTGGAGGGTTAAATGAGATAAGGCACCTCAAAGGCCACAGCAGAGTGCCTGGTACCTATAGAGTAATTGCCTGATCTATGAAGGTTTAAGAGAATACACTGGGTATCAGAGCCACGTTTGTCTGTTCCCAGGTGGTATATATTCTGGAGAGGTAGTATAAATTATTACCTGGGCTATTAAAAACTGCACACACGCAAAGAAAAACTATACCTTTTATTTCAAACTCAAAGAGTGGAGTGTGACCAGGTACGGTGGCTCACGCCTGTAATCCCAGCCCTTTGGGAGGCCGAGGCGGGCGGATCACTTGAGGTCAGGAGTTCGAGACCAGCCTGGCCAACATGGTGAAGCCCCGTCTCTACTAAAAATACAAAAATTAGCTGGGTGTGGTGGTGCATGCCTGTAATCCCAGCTACTTGGAGGGCTGAGCCAGGAGAATCGCTTGAACCCAGGAGGCAGAGGTTGCAGTGAGCCGAGATCATGCCCCTGCACTCCAGCCTGGGCAACAGAGCAAGACTCTGTCTCTAAAGAAAAAAAAAAAAAAGGAGTGAAATGAAAGGTAGATTATCCCGAGATTTTTTTTCATATATATTCCCCTATCCTTTTTTATAGGTAGGAACAATTGGAGGGAACTGTGTTTGATTTTGAGTCACTACTGATTGTCCAGAGGTTGACATTTGTTCCAAACTTCACCTCTTTGTGTAAGACCCACAGTTGTAGGGCAGGACTGTACTCTTTATTTGAAGAGAAGAGCCCTGTGTGCTACCCGATAGACTGAAGAACTGGCGAGTACATCATGCCAGGCTTCTTGCCAGGACATATTTAACCTTAGGCAGCAAGTCCCCTACAACGTGCCGTCAGCTCCCCTACCATTATGGGCCACTGGGGTTTGGCCAATCTGAAATTCTTTTTCCAGCAAGAAAGCACTGTTCTATGCTGAATGACCACAGCCTGAGACATGGCAGGAGATAGGCCAGCCTCCGCCTCTCACTTCTTTTAAGGGCAGTTTCAGGTAAACACAAACTCCCACAGTGCCCTGAGTTGCTAAGGACTTGGACTACTTCTGCACCAGTCACACACAGAGACACATCCCAGCTCCCTGTGCCTTCTTCTCCTGGCTTGCTTTGTTGAGGGCTTGCTTCCAGAAAAGCACCACCCTGACCACCATGCACAGCCTTGACCAATGAAGGGGAGCAGGGAGAGCATTTGGTCTCACCTGAAAGTTTAAGAGTCTCCTATTTTGGCTGCTGGTCAGTAGCAAATATGGGCATAGCAGAAAAAGCAGCCTAGTGGTGCCGCATGTCTTGAGGGAAACTCTTAAGCGAATAAGGGCTCATGATTCAAACGGCCAGGGTTGAAATCTTGATACTATGGCTTGGTGGGCTATGTTGACCTTGGAGAATTTCTATCCTCTCTACCGCCTCAGTTTCCCCACATAACAAAATTCCACTTTGGAACGTGGAGCTGATATGAGGATTAAATGAGATTGTTTGTAAAGTCACCAGCATAGCATCTCATATGTAGCAAGTGTCTAGTCAATCTCTATGCTTATTAGAAGTTCTGCCCATGAGTCTCTGTTTAAACTGTGTTGGCTGGCACTGGGGGCATCCTCATGGTAGGGGTACACTCCTCAGAAGCAAGATCATTGTTGGGAGCCCCAGGCTCTGGAGTTACATGGCCACAGTTCAAATCTTGGCTTTGCCAATTTCCTAATGGGGCAAGCTTGGACAAGTTATTTAACTTCTTGGGACCTGAGTTTCCTCATCTATAAAATAGAGATGATATGAAAAGCGTTGTTGAAAGACAACAATGAAATTATACCTGTAAAATGCTTGGAAAAGCATGACACATAGTAAATATTTGATAAGTGTTTGCTGGTTTTTAAATAACAATCATAATCATACTTGTAGTTTCTATTTTATTGAACACTTAAGGAGGAAATTAGAGCCAAGTTCATTTCAAGCAAGGCTTCAACGCTCTCTTATCCGTACTGTCTTCTCCAGTTCCAGCTGACTGGCACAGTCGAGCCTAGGACTAGATCTTATGCCTCTCCACTCCCTATCCTGAGAGCTGCTGTGAAGACGCACCATTATGGCTGAGCTATAAACAGCGGGGCTTGGACCCTGCTTGCAGAAGCCATGATGTTTCCCTCTGACTGGGCACAGTTCTTATCCAAAGGATGAAAGCCATCCCTCCTGCCCCCCTTTCTCTCACCAGACACACTGTCAAGGCTGCCAAGAGCAGTGGTAAGGCATATGCTCCTAAACTCTGTGTTGTCAAAGGCTATGCACTCCCACATACCATGGCTGGTTTGCAGGTGAGAAAAAAAAAAAAAAAAAAAAGACCAGGAAGAGCAGCATGTCGTCTAAAACACGAGCCCCTGGCAGAGAACGGCTGACCGTTTCTCTATCCTCCGAGTCCCTTAGCACAGAGAATGCTCAAATACTGCAAAGAATACGGTTTGCTACTTGGGAAGCTGAGGCAGGAGAATCGCTGGAACCCGGCAGGCAGAGGTTGTGGTGAGCTGAGGTTGCGTCATTGCACTCCAGCCTGAGCAAAAAGAGTGAAACTCCATCTCAAAAAAAAAAAAAAAAAAAAGAATAAGGTTTGGGATTGGGACTGGGGTTGATAGGGACAGATACGCAAGAAGAACCCCTGGGCCACTGGCAGGGAGCTGGAACCACACATCCCAAGGCCCAGGAGGCTCTGCTCAGCCTTGGGATTCCTAACAAGCCCAAGGACTGCTCCACCGGCCTCCCTTCTTAAATATACAGAGCAAACCTCCCAGAAGAGACCAACGCAGGCCAGCTTGGGCCTGCTCAGTTACAGGGAGGTCTTTCTTTTGCTCAGTGATGGGGCTATTTAGACTCAGGATTGAACACTTTAAAAATAATAATAATAATAACTATATTATAGTAATTAGGACTTACTGAATACTTAAAGTGTGCCAGCTCTGCACTGCTGGTTTAAACATATTATCTCAATTAATTCTCACAACAACTCTAGGAGGCATTATGTCATTTAACAGATGGCTTCTCTGAGGCACAAAGGAGTTAGGTGACTTGTTCAAGGTCACACAGTTTAGCAAGGGAAGAGAATTCAAACTCAGACTGTCTTGCAATAAAACCTGGGAACTTGACCACTCTCTGCTGAGAAGAGGGTACTTTGCCAGAGAAGACTCATTCTCACTTTGACCCCCATTCTAGACATGGTCATAGCATTCTCCCTGGACCATCTGCTGCCTTACACCTTTATCAAGTTTACATACATATTATATATATACACATATTCATATGCCTGCACATATACATGCATGCATATATAATGTAAATTATCCCCCTATGACTCAATAAAGTTATTTTAATTTTGTATTTGGGAAATAGACTGGTCCATAATTACTTATGCTTTACCTGAATCAGACCTCAGGCCAGAGAGCATGGTCTGCTCCTGCTGCAAGGGTGAAGGAACACTGGGAGCCACCAGGGCCACAGAGCAGATCTTAACCAGGGCTCACACCTGCGTTCCCTATCCCCAGCCCCAGGGGACTGAGAGTCAAGGCCACCATCAGCCATCTTCCTAGCTCCCTTATTCATCCAACCACATCATCACCAAACTGCCGCAGAACTGGCTGCCATGTGGGCATCTTTACTCCTGAAGCCAAAGAAGCAATTAGTCCTTTTAAATAATTACTTTTGTGATGACAGTGATACCAACACCATTCTCAGTCCTTAAAGTTACCAGCAGGTAAATTCACAGCATTTGCCCTAAGGATGTTGCAACAGCTTACTGACTTCCTGTTTCAACATGACTGTCATTTCAAAGGACCACTCCCAAATAAGAGAAAAAAAAAAAATCATGTACATGTGAAAGGAAACTGAATATAATACAGACAATCATTTGTGTTTTTACAAATAAATTGAATTATGAATCAAGCTTGGGGAATGTATTTGATTCTCTTGGGATTACATCACAGATAATTTCATAGCCTTATAATGTGTTTTGAAACAGACATTTTTCACGTTCCCAGGGGCAACATCTGAAGTATTATTGCTGGGGTTTCAAGGGTTTTCATGACCAATAATGCGGCACTGGGAGGCCAAGTCTGGATCCATTATAGGTACAATTTATTGACTGTAAGCCATTTGGAAATATACATAGTATGCTGATCTTTATCAGTCTTGGTGTCAGACCCAGGCTAGGCGGCACATACTAACAGTGGCAGGCACCCAAGTTGATCAAAAGACAAGCTTGCCTAAGATGACCCCCAGGGCCTTTATCAAACCCATTCAGATATGATAAAGTAAGAATAGGGCAAGCTTCGGATTGTAAAAGGTCACAGAGGCTTTTGAGGCCTCAAAAGAAGCTTTGCCTCTCCTCTTCTTCCAAACATTTACATCTTCCTGGTTTTGCTTGTTTTCTGTGGGCCTCTGTGGACAACCTATCACTATATTATTTGCCAACTTGAAATAAAACAGGTCCTAATGCTCAGTACCCCCATATTGTTAGATTCAACAATGTTTGATTGCTGAAACCCCAGACCTCTAAACTAAAATCTGCATTTCTAAGAACCTCCCTTAATGAAGTCTTGAACACTCTCACCATTGAGATTTTCTGGTCTATAAACTCACCCACTTGGCTCCCTTCCCTTTCCCACCACAAGATGACAAACTCCAGGAGACACCAGCCTTGAAAGAAATGTCCATAAATGCAAGCAAGTCCTTATAAAGTCAGAGAAAAAAGATTCAATGTAGAGAATTCAACCTCTAATCCATCTGCAGATAGCCTACTGTTACATTATTTGCCAACTTGAATTAAAGCAGGTAATTGCTTAGTTCTATTAATACCAAATGGTCAAATTCAGCAATGATTGGATACTTAAAAGTATGAGTCTCTGAAGGCCGAACAGACAAATCTGGTCCCAGAATATAGCGCTTGCAGAGGATCTCTCTGATGGTTACTTCCATCAGGAGGACCTCAAGGCTGGCCAAGCCACCCCTTACCCCATCCCACCCCCATCTCAGTCCTTCAAAAGATTACTTAATTACCCTGGACTTAAGCCCTCATACCCAAGACAGTCTCTCAGCCTTTAGCAGAAGGAAACTATCACCTAGAAATGCTTATCCAGCCATTACAATATTGTCTCAGACCCTCTGTAATTCATATATATTTACCAAGTGTCTACTAGATTCCAGGCACTTTGCTAGGTGCTGGGGACACAATAGTAAATAAAACATAGACGCTGCCCTACCCTGATGGACTATTCACAAGGACACGGCTTCCAAAACAATAGTGGCTCCTTCCAAAATCATCTGAGCTCATTCCCCACCTCCTGTTGTGAATGGAATGGGGCAAGAGCGGAGAGAGCCAGGCAACCCTCTCTGGCATTTGAGAATGACCAACCTTGAAAAGTATTTCAACTAGTCTTAAAAGCAGGACCAATCCTCTTCTCTCCGGCAACCCCATGCCCTTGCCTTCACAGAAAACTCTGACTAGGACGTGGAGTTGGCAGACAGGATAATGCTTCTGGGTTTCACAAAGCAGCCTGAGCCAAAACCAATCTCCACTCAGGGCAGAATAAAGCAGTGGGTTGTCCGGATGGCTGAATGTCTCTCTCCAAGACAATGGTGTGTTTATGTGTAGGAGGGTCAGAAGCAGGTTGTTAACATAAAACCCACCGTAAACAGAGCTGTTAATTCAGTTGCTGGCAGGGGCTTCTGTTATCTTCTGAATACCTCCCAGAGGGTATAAGCCCTACCGTTTCATTTGAGTTGGCAGCAGAGTTATTTTTTTGCACCTGTTGCTCTGCTCCGATAACAACGCAGTTAAGCATTGATTTGTAGGAAAATAAACAGAAAAAGGCAAAGAAAGGCATCTGCCCAAACAGCCTGAGCTGGTTTGACTGAGTGTTCATGCCAATTTGTTTTTCCTATAAAAAAACAAAGAAAAACCTGCATTTTCAGTTTGGATGCTACATTTCCACTCCCTTAATATAAAAGAGGGTATCAAATAGGCCAGAGGGAGCTGGCAAGGCTGAGAAGCCAGAAGACACTGTACTTTTCCATTGGCTGGTTCTGTGAGGGCACTCAGGGGTGTCCAAGGTCTGCAGAGTGACATGGCCAGCCTCCAGCCAGCCCAGGTTCAGATCACAAATCAGATTAACAAGGGCAGAGAAAAGACTGCTGGGATACGATCGAAACCAAAACCACACTCTTCCAAATGGTTGACTTCCAAAAGTCAATACAGTTTAGGGAGTAGGTGTAGTCTCTAGGTTACCTCCTAAAGTGGAGGCTCAGTGTACCCAGATCTCAGTCTAGCTTCTCCCCCAGACATCCTACATCCAGCCCTGGGCAAAGAGCATAATTTGAAAACCCTTAGTTCCCAGACCACAGTTTTCCCATCGCATAAATGAGGCTAGCCACACCTACCTCAGAAGCGGGCTGTGTAGACCCACTCCTCTCCTGCCAAGAGATTTGAGGTCTCAGGTCCCAGGTAGAAAGGGCCTGAGATGTGCTAGATGTGATTTCTGTCCTAATCCAAGCATCATCACATGCTCACTTCTCATTAATTTGTCAATGTCACATGATAAGCTAAGTCCAAAAAGGGCCACAAGGAGTTAAACAAATCGCCTAAATGGAGATCATGAACAACATTAATTAAGCAATGGCATCAGCACTCAGCCTTCAGCACACACAGTCAGAGGGAGTTTTTGAATATCTCTTTTTGGCCAGGCGCAGTGGCTCATGTCTGTAATCCCAGCACTTTGGGAGGTCGAGGCGGGCATATCACTTGAGGTCAGGAGTTCGAGGCCAATCTAGTCAATATGGCGAAACCCTGTCTCTACTAAAAATATACAAATTAGCCATGCATGGTGGCATGTGCCTGTAGTCCCAGCTACTTGGGAGACTGAGGCAGGAGAATCTCTTGAACCCAGGAGGTGGGAGTTGCAGTGAGCCAAGATTGTGCCACTCATTCCCAGCCTGGACAACCAAGTGAGACTCCATCTCAAAAAATAAAATAAAATAATATAATATAATATCCTTTTTAAGCTTTGTAGAAGAAAGCACAGTCAAGGCAACATGCAACATTTCCGCAGACAAATACCTTGCCCCAGTTTTCTGAGGGCCGTGGGGGGTTCATTACTACCAGACCACTGGCTTCATGGGGGAGGGGGGCTTATGGCAGTAGGGAATGGCCTCAGAAATGTTGCCTCTCCAGGAGCATTAAGAACTGGGTGTTCCTACGGGGGAGGGATATGACTGGCTGAGTGTTCCCAGGCATTCTTGTCATGAGCAGCGTAGGGAGTGGAGTGCATAGAACCAAATCGGGCAGCAGAAAAATAAAAGATTTAACAACACCTTTAGTTGACTGAAAAATAAATAAGACCAACTGTGCAGGAATGTGGGAAGGGTGGAGGACGGTAAGGGGTGGGGATTGGAGCCAGGGAGGGGTCAGGATGGACTAGGACAATGGATTGGACCATTTCAAGAGTCAAGTTTCCTCACAGGAAAAGACCAAGATGTTCAAGTCAAGGAAAGAGCAACCGCCCCCAGCTCAGAATCTTGAAAACCACATAATTGCAAAACAACAACAAAAACTATGACAGTGATAATAGTTCATATTTGTTGAGGGTTTAAAATGTGCTAGAAATAGAACTAGGCATTACATGAATTACCTCATTTAATCCTCACAATAACCCTGAATGTTAGTACTAATATTAGCACCATTTTACAGAGAGAGGTTAAGCAACTTTTCTAAAGATATAAAGCTAGCAAATGGACTGGATATATTATAATAAGTGTACTTGGGAAGGGGTGGGGAAAGCAACATAATTCTTTTGAAATTACTTGAAAATGGATCCTTGTGTTTCTAAGAGAAGGAGGATGTCTGTTAGGACCTCATACTTTCAATTTCAAAATTGAGATCCTTTAAGCACGGTTCCCACAACTTTTTCCCCCAAATATAAATAGGAGACATATTGATCATCCTTGTGCCCTACTGCAGAAGCTCCCTTTCAGTGCAAATCAGTCTGGATGCTACAGAAACACCACTTCACAGCCACTCAAACCCATCTATCAGAACTTCAGTCTGGCTTCCCATTGGAGGCCCCAGATTGACTCAGGGGTTAGGATTGGCTGCCTGAAGCCACCTCAGACTTATTAGCCATGATAAAAGAGCAGTAATAACAGGAAGAAAAAAAAAACTTGAAAAATGAAGGGTGAATTATGGCTCTTTTGGAAGAGCACCTGATGTCTTAGCCATCACAGATTTGTCCTGATGACAGGCTTGCTTGTGTTATGAACATCACTGACTGACCAGAGAAAGACCATGAAAATGTTATTGGGGAAGCCTGAATTCCATCCCTGAGACAAAGAAATTGAGGAAAAGTCTTCACTTCTTCCACCATCACTACGTCCATGACCCTGTTTTGAACAATGGAACAGTCTATAAAAACCTAGCCCTAAAACACCACCAGAACTTCATGAGACTTATTTCATTAGCATCCTTGCAGCTCAAGAAGCAAATAACATCTGAATTTTCTCACAAGTTAGACGACCTCTTCTTTAGAAGAAGTAGAGTTTTCCTTTTATAGCGATAATCATTCAATAGCAGCAGGCAAGAAAGCCAAGTTTGTTTTTAGATCCTTCCTATGAGAACACTAGACTCGTGGCATACCAGGTCTCATATTTCCTTCCAAATCAGACTTTATTCTGCTTCTCCTGGCTCACTGGTTTATGCAGCAAGCCCTCTGGAAAATAAAATCATGAAAAACCCACCAGTATTGCCAGCAACTCCCTATCAGAAAGGTTTTTCAAGGAATTAAATCCCTTCCAGGCAGTTATTCAGCTATCCTTCCAGTTGTTTGGAGGAAACCTTTGGAGCTCAAACAAAACGTAAAACTCACTAACTCAAAAATGACATCCTCTCTCCTCAACAGGCCGTAGCTTCCTACCAGAGGTTGCATGGCTGAGCCTGATGAAAATGAGGAGGGGGCTCTCTGCAGCAGCTTCCCAGACTCCCAGCCCCGGGAGCTGTCATACATTCCATTTCACCACAACCAGAGGCAGGACCAGCTACATCATTTGCAGAGCTCAGTGTGAAAGGAACATGCAGGGCCCTTTGTTCAAAACTTATGAAGAATTTCAAGATGGCAACAGCAGAGCCTTAAACCAAACACGGAAACTTTCTAAGCATGGGGTCCTGTGGAACTGCACGAGTTGCACACTCGTGACATCAACCTTCTCCAAGGGGTCAGTAACCACATTGGCCTTTACCCGTACCCATGTTTCATTACTGTGGGTGGGCAGGGGTCTCTTCTGTCTTTGTTCCATGGACTACCTCCTGAGGTCATTGGGAGGATTAAACTAAACATGACATTGAACAGGCCTGTAACCACCTGGCTTACAGCAGGCACTCAACAAATTACCATTATCATTCTTATTATCATTTTCATTATGCCAAAGTCTCTTCACAACTCCAAGGCTACCCATAGGCAGGAACATATGGGAAGATCACATTCCCCTTTTGGCAGAGACAATCTATCAACTGGTGCTGTTCAGAAGTCATTTCGTTAGTCGTGTGTGAGAGAATGCTGTAAATGAGGTGTTCTTAACCTTTCAACTGTACGATGCATCTGTTTTGTAATCTAGTGAGGCCTACAGGCCTCTTCTCAAAATAATATTTTTACATGACAAAGTAAAATATTATAAGATTTAAAAGAACTTTGTTTTAAAAGACAATGTCAAAATACTTTTTAAAATAAGTGCATGATATCACATGCTGGTGGAAAAGTAATTTCAGGGTTTTGAAATTTTTTTGAGACAGAGTCTCACTCTGTTGCCCAGGCTGGAGTGCAGTGGTGTGATCTCAGCTCACTGCAGCCTCTGTCTCCTGGGTTCAAACAATTCTCCTGCCTCAGCCTCCCGAGTAGCTGGGATTACAGGTGTGTGCCACCACCACATCCGTATTTTTAGTAGAGATGGAGTTTCGCCATGTTGGTCGGACTGGCTATTTTTGTAATTACTTTTAATGGCAAGAACCACAATTAATTTTGCACCAACCTGATAACAATATATGTGCTTCTTCATTAATACATTAAATAAGAATATCTACCTAGTGCAAATCTAACTTGATATCAAATACCCACATTTTGTGATATATGTAATAGGTGTAATAAGACATGAAAATGTGATTTCTCTTGGTGACAGTCACGGTTGCAGTTAATACTACCATGGAGTTTTGCCTACATTCATATTGAAAGAAAATATTAAATTCTAGTTAGAGAGTATTGAAAATAAAGACGATTGTTTTTTACATCCAAGTTCACAGAACCTGAATTTACCCTTGGACCCCAGGTTAGGGATCCTTGCTGTTTTACTAATAACAAGAACTACTTGTCCAATTCAAATGGACTCTAGAAACCACATTTGCATGACCAGAAACCTCATTTGAATAATTTACCAAGAGGTAGACCCCAGAGTGCCTGGGCAAAAGAAGTAATTTTTTTCCCGAAAGCCTCTAGAATGCCCAAGATTCATGACCTCAGCATCAGTGGTCAGTAGACATCTGGAGACTTGATCAAGAATTTTAGAGGTGGGCAATAGTATACTCACTCCTAAAAGCTAGTCATGTGAACTGCCTGGAGGAGAATCAGTATTTTCTGCAGGTCCCTATGCACCAGGCATCAGGACACAAGGATAGGAACGTGCTGTGTACCCAATCACCCCGGGTCTCCCAGGACCTCCTTG
This sequence comes from Mandrillus leucophaeus, assembly GCF_000951045.1. Taxonomy (NCBI): domain Eukaryota; kingdom Metazoa; phylum Chordata; class Mammalia; order Primates; family Cercopithecidae; genus Mandrillus; species Mandrillus leucophaeus. The sequence continues at coordinate 1,499,516 of NW_012107919.1, forward strand.
GTGATGGTTTGCAGCTGACTCAAAACAAGGTTCAATTTGGAGGTCCCCTCTTAATATGGTTCATCCATCTCCCTGCTACCCACCTTCCCAGTAAAAACCCTATTGCATTTCTTTCCCAAGGTCACAGTGAAGAACCAACGTTGATCTCTACACACACACACACACACACACACACACACACACACAACCAAAATCCCGGAATTTAATACACATTCACTCAGACCCAACAGAAACTCACTGAAAATACCCAAACTGAAGATTTCCCTTGATGTCCATTCCACAAATTACTAATTTTTACTCACAAGGTTTTGTTCGGGTGCTTTCACATTCTTTGTTAATTTAATCCTTACAACAGCCCAGTGCAGTAGACGTTATTAACTCCATTTGCCAGATGAGAAAATTTAGATGCTACAGCTTATATAACTCACTCAAAGTCATTCAACTATCCAGTGGTAGAGTCCAACTTGAGCTCAGATATCTGGACTCTAAGTCCAGTGTTCTTCACACCACATCTCAGCAGCTTCCAAGCCATAAAATCTCTTAGCCTTCTACCCCTTCAGATACACATGCAGTCAAATTTTACTCCATCAACATTCCTTGACCCATGGCCTTCTGCCTACTGGAATTAAGATGACTAAAAGGTGAGCTAGCTGCACTCTAATTTTCTAAGTGGGCATGATCGAGACGGAGGCTGAATTTAGAGTCAAATCTAGAGTACACTGCAAAGACAAAGCAAGTTTTATCATTAGTCAGCGTCATGACAAGATTGAAAATTGCTCTCATCTTTCAGACTCTGCTCACCTTATTGTCCAGAATATATCATCGGCCATACTGAGGAGATTTTTTTTTAAGGTTCCTAAGAAGAAGCCTGGAATAACCTCCACAAGATGACCATATTTTCCAATCTCCATTACTCTATTCAAAAAGTGGAAGATCCTCTTCTTATTCCAGGAAAAGTTCAACAGACTTTTGGGGGATGTTGTATCAGGCTGAGAAAGGGCTGGACAGGCAACCGAAATTTTTTGAAGCCACAATTGGGCCAATAAGAGCCCACCCCCCAAGATTATTTATTGTGCTTCTGTGATAGAAAGTGGGGTGGAGAAGCAGCTATGAAATTTTATGTTCATAATTACAACAACATCAAAGAAAAAGGACATTGAGACAGGGTCATACAAAAGTAAAAATAAGTTGTTATGGTAAAATGGCAGGGTTAATGAAGTGGTCTATTAGTCTAAAAATCCAACTATTATAATAGGCATTTTGGTTTCTTTTTATTTTTGGCTTTGCTTTAATCAGAAAGCACATCTTGTATGCACTTATACTGGCCATATTTTAAATAAGTAGGCAAGTACCCCTAATAACAACTAAGATGTTTCTGAGTAAAGAAGTGAGGAAGGCTCCAAGGGCCAGGGTGTGCGGCAAGATAGGAGGAGGAGAGATAATGTGGACCAATTGACCAGAACAAGGGGCCCAACCCTGTAAAACAAACCGAAGACAGAATGTGGTTAGGTGCTTGTGAAATAAGTTTTCATAGGAGTATTTTACAGGGTGTTTCTTTTAAAACAAGGTCAATTAAAACCCCAGGAGCCTCTTTAAATGGGCCACCCTGCTTGGTCCTGTTGCAAGTTCTGGTTTCTCCAGATACAAGGTTGAGGCTTTCTGGGTACATCAGGGTCTCCAGGTTAGGGTGCTCAATGTTTGGGTCAGCCACAGGGTCTTCCTCTAGGAGAAGTGAGTCCACATACATTCGATCTACTCAATAAGCCATGGATAATCAGTCAAGCAAGCTCATCAGTACCATACAAACTCAGTAGACACCATGAGTGCCTAAATGTCCATTTTCTGGCAGGTTGCTTTGGCGTTTTATGGAAGACACCAGTAGAGCACCTGCCCCTGTGCTTACGTGGTTCCCTGCCATCACAAAACAGTCTGTTTCGTCCACTTCTACATTCCCACCAGCTTGAGACACATGAGGCAAATTGACACAGCTGGGATGTTGTCATGGGAGTGGATTCTAACATCCCTAATAAAGGCTCCAGGTGTCAGATCTTAGTACCTCCACTAGGTATAGCCCTTAGCCAAAATTCTGAAGGCCCTAAAGAATCCATTTAAGGGCTCTTGCTAACCTTTGCTGCCTCATCCTTAGAAGGCTTCTCCCACCTGTTCTCAGTTCTCACAGATTCGTGCTTATCCTGCCGACCCCCAGGCACTCCCACCACTCCCAATCACCACAGCCAAAGAATCTGAGGGTTAAAATGGATCTTAAAGATGATTAGGCTCAAACCCTTTTGTCCAGAGGTGGAAACTAAAGCTTGGCAAAGGAGAACGTGTGCTCTGGGCCACATCGCTCTGCCAGTGCTAGAAGACCAGTTCCCTAGACTACTGCCTGGGTACCGCCTCACATCCCACCTTCCCTGCACTGTGCTCCCATCACTCCAAAGCTGGAGTTCAAAATTCTTCAGGGAAGATTCTTAAATAAATATTTCCACCCCCCTCTGAAGTATAATAAACATTGTAGCAAATAACTCTGAGGGATCCCTGGAAATTTCTACTTCAGCACATCCTGGCTTCCCGACATCAATGCCGTTTAGCTTGAAACTATGTCCCACCCTAAGAATAGCTGTGGTGGGGAGCCATTCTCCTCACTGTACTGTTTGTTTCCTGCACAGCTTAGTAGCTTGGCCCTTTGAAACCTGTTCAATTTAAGTAAACACGTTTTTAATAACAACACGATTGTTTGCTCATTAGAACAAATCTATTATTTTAAAATCATGTTCCTAAAAATTAGATCTGAAAAGTGTCAAATAAAGTTAATTATCTATGCCCTCCTTTCAGTTATACAGCAAGAGATTTAAGAGAACCTGGGCAAGGTGTGGCTGCCCTCCTGCATCTGTCTTCAGATGGCGATCCCTGCCACAGACCCGGCTTACCCAAGCTGAAAGCCACAGCGCCGCGTTCGGTTTCCCAGTAACAAAGGCAGGGTGAGAATGTGGTCTCTAGACACCCAGGCTACAGTGGAGCCAATGCCTCCCAACCAGGGCCCCACCCACAACAGAAATGAGTGTCACGTCAACTCTACCAGAGAGCGATCTTAACAAGAGAAATGGGCCGAAACGGCAGCAACACGGTATCCCTGAAAATCAGGTTCAAGCTTTAGATTGAGTTCCTTAAAACCACGACATTGCTTCTCAAGTGTGTTAGCAGATTCTGCCACGAGATTCTTGCTCGCCACCCGACCCCTAACCCAGAGGTCTTTGTAAATCACATCTGTATGAAAGGGCATAGAGATGACTCCACCTGGAGGAAGGGAGAAAAGACAGTAACTTCTCAATTATATAAACTTCTGTGTCTGTGCTTGATACTGTGACATGCAGCAGGGTCTTGCCCTGGGCTTTCAGAAAAGCAAGATGGTTGAACAATCACAACCCAGTGCTCAAATCCCCAAATTTGTGGAGATTGGGTGGGGCGGGGGCATGGGAAAGATATGGAGGAAATAAAACATCGCAAGATTGCAGAAAGTGAAATTCTACTTCCTTAGGAGTGAACTTTGGCCAAAAGCACTCACGTTCTGACCTGAGACCCAATAGGAGTTCCTTACAGTTTCCAATTCGCTAATTGAATTCAACCTAGTAAACCTTTTAACCTCTCAGTTTCCATTTTGTCTCATACCTTAAAGGAGTCAGAAAGATATTGAAAGAAGATCAGGGTAAAGTTGGTCAATTAATGGGAGCATTTAGGGTACCCATAAACATGGAATCGCAAGTGGGAATGTAATAAGGCTTTCCTGATGTCCACAAAGGTCAAAGACACTTCCATTGGGAGATCACATAATAGATTAAAAATGAAAACAATACGGCTAGGCACGGTGGCTCAAGCCTATAATCCCAGCACTTTGGGAGGCTGAGAAGGGCGGATCACCTGAGGTCAGGAGTTCAAAACCAGCCTGGCTAACATGGTGAAACCCCGTCTCTACTAAAAATACAAAACTTAGCCGGACATAGTGGTGAGCACATGTAATCCCAGCTGCTCGGGAGACTGAGTTGGGAGAATCACTTGAACCTGGGACGTGGAGATTGCATTGAGCTGAGATCACGCCACTGCACTCCAGGCTGGGCGACAGAGAGATACTCCGTCTCAAAAAAAAGCCCAAAAAGGATTGTTTGAATTTAACAAATAGGTGCTTTCTAACCAAAGAAAAAGAACAAATACAATTGATTTTGAGCCTTTCCATAACAAATGAGGCCTGAATCAAACACATCACCCTACCCACACTACCTTGAAAGGTCTTGATGAAGGCCACCGTCTTGCACGGTTATGTAAGAGAACTTACAGCGCAGCTATTCCCTCAAAGTGACTTTCATTTAAAATGCCTCTCTAAAATATTTTGGAAACATAGTGAAGTATTGTCTCCATTACATTTATTATTTTTTCAAGTTCAACTACAGACCTCCAAATGACTCTCAATTCGCATTCCATCATGGTTTTTAAATACCATTAGCCATTGGTGTGAAAATAGTGTTGTCTACGTGACTCCATATTACAAGAAGATGGAATTGGTGAGTTATTTCATCGTCCCGGAATTTTAGGTCACAAAAAGAAGAAAAGTGGATCCTCTGCAAACTCCAAATGCAGCTATTAAAGTCATTCTAAAATCTCTTAAGAGCCTTTTCTGATAGTATCTCCTAGCCATGAAACTCTTCCTAATAACGTATCTTCTTCTCTTCTGTTAGAAATAAATTTTTCCCTTGACCCCAGTGGAATTAACACACAGCCACACAGAATCTCTAATTGCGCTTTTACACATTGAAAGACTATCTGAACACATCTTCACCTCCATGGCTGCAGAACCAACTCCTGAATTAGACCTTCCATCAGTAAGTTATTGGAATCCATTCGCTCACTGTCTTGCTGTTACCAAGGTGAGTGCAGATAACCAGCAGAGGCCCCTATGAACTTGGACTCAGAATCATACACTCTCCATCTTAAAAACACACGCTCCCACTATCCTGGGAGCATGGTAAATCAGCAAAGACGGATGGTGAAAATGTCGCTTTCTCACCTCAGTCTGATATTTACCAACAAGAAGTTAATTTCCCACTGTTCCCAGATCAGTCCACACTGGGGCTAACACTTCTCCACAATTTTTCCATGCGAAATCAAAAGAATCCCTGGCTTAGAAGGCATTTGTTACTGCTGAGTCACAACTGCCTGTCTGATCATAGTCTCCCAAAATGGAGTAAACAAAGGGTTAGTTTGTCCCCTTGTTATACAGTGAAGCCCTTTGCCAAAATTGATTTTTGTTTTTTCTGGATTTTTGTTTTTTTTAGATATTCAGCTCTCCCAATACCCCTGCCTGCCGTGGCTGCCTGGCCACTTTTTCCAGTGTGATTGTGTATATTCTTGCCTATTTCAAGCCATTTTCCAGTCCTGGAACATATTAAAAACAAATTGGCCTTTCCCTATAGCTCATGAGTCAGAAAAATTACCAGCAGAAGATATCTCTAGAAAGCGAGACGGTGTACTCTGAGCCCTAACAGCTACTTAGCCAACCAGTTCTTCACTGAGCTATATCAGAGCCACCTATCTCTAGCTGCCTATTTGTTTCAGAAGAATTCAACCCAGGGGAATGGTTTTGCCACATAGGCATAGGGAAGCAAGGGGGCTTTTAAATTCACAGAGATTAGAAGTCCAAACAACGCAGGAAATTCACAGATAATATCCAAAGTAGCCAGCCTGCCCTCCAAAATAAAATTCTGATTTGACCCAGTGAGGTAAGCCCAGGTAAGGTGAGCTTCACTTCCTGCCAGCCGTCTCCAAGAGTCTCTTCTAGTTTCATCTGTCCGGTTTAAAGCAGGCTTCTCTTTCCACTCAGGTGTTTGGATTCCAGACTCAAAAGAAGTTTTAAAAATCAGGACTTACCTCATTTACCTAAAGATTCTGGGTGGGAAATCCAATAGCTGTGGCTGATGGAGGGGAGGCAGCAGGCTGCAATCTCACCAGCTCCTACAGGGATGGGGCACCACGGGCGTTATCAAGTCTGAGCCCTCATCAGAGTGAAGATAAATGCATATGACAATAATTTTAAATCATTTTGTAGGATGTTAAGCAATAAGCTACCAACCGGGAATTCCCTAAGTCACTTCCCCCTCTTCTGATTGGCTACCTAGCCCTTTAAAAAAATAAAATAAAGGATTACAAACATTGGCTCATTTGCATTTGGCCAACTCACACGTTAGTGTTCAAACAAAACAGGTCTAACCAGGTAATGCCTGTGTCTCAAGAACAGAGAGACAATCTGTTAATGGATGAGGAATTGATTTGGTGGTGACTGTTCTTTTCAGCTCAGAGGCTGTTTCAGGTGAAAAGCACCCTGCTCACCAAAGACACCATCAGGAAAGGGGAATGTAAAAGCAAAGTGAGTAGAAGTTCAAATCTGGAGGAGATGATGGTATAGGGGGCCCTCTTAAGCACCTGTCTCATTTATTAGTCTGTATTTAGTCCACCCTGCTTTGGCATCAAGATCTTTGCCCTAGCTGTATAAGCACCAGGCTTTGAAGGGGCTCCCAGCAAGTTCCCTCCCCAGGCACCATGACTGCCTTCTTGACAGAGACTCTTGGCAATTCAATGGACTTTGAAAAGCCTATCTCCCCTGGCCCCAGGTAAGAGCCTTGAGAGGTTTGAAAGGGAAGATCCTGGGAGGGAGGGTCCCTTCTGAGGAGATGTTCAGGTCAAGCAGTCAACTCTCAAATATGCAACAGCTGATTATCCGGTTGGTGGATTATCTAGGTTCTTCACTTCCTCTTAACACTTACATGATCTTTTTAAAAAGGTTTATTGACACTCCCTGTAGGAGTTAGAGATGAGAAGACCAAAATGCTGAAACTGGAAATAAAAAAGCAGAGTTTGGACAAGAAGAAGGTGGAATATTAGGGAGGATCTACAGATTTAAATACCCATGCAACCTCTATTCCCTTGGGCCAAGGGACATTTGGGAAGTTACCTGTACCTGCTTCACTGAGTCACAAATGTACCTTCTTTCATATGGGTGAGTGACTGCTCCTAGCAAAGAGAAATACATCCCCCAACCATTAACTTTCTCTATCGAACCTTCCAGGACACTGGCCTGGCATGAGCAAAGTGTCTAAGCAGATTTCTTTGACTCAACGGGGCTCCCCTTTGTGGGAGAGGGAAGGGAAGTTGAGATTTGGCAACGAGATAAAGATTTTGTGATCAAAACCAAGAAATCCCTGTGTTAAAAAAAAAAGAAAAAAGAAAAAAGTTCTGCTTATGGGCAAAGGCTGACCAAATAGAATAAAAACTGGTTATTATATTAAGGGGGAACAGTGAGTGAGCAGTAGTATTAGTCTTTTCTTACTTATTTTTCTAGTTTCAACATGAATTTGGAGGTTTCTGAAAGTGTAAAAGACTCAGTGGGAGGACAAGGGTGGACTTGGGAAGGTCTTGGAAGCTGGGCAGGTCTTGAAGAAGGTCTTGAGGCTTTGGGCAGTGCAGTTTAGGGGAGTTCTAACAAGCCCCTCTGCCTCCCTAACCTGCCCCAGACATTCCCACCCTTTCCTACAGTTCAACCCTGTGAACTTGCCAAGGGCCCTGTAAAAATGCAAATGTAAACCCCGCCCCACACACACACTGATAAAAACAACAAATGTCATTATTGCCCATTATCACATTAGCCCCAATTAGTCTATCAGTTCCAGATCTGAGAGCAGGGCCCTAAGGGAATGGCCTGCTGGAGTTTTGCTTGAGAGACAAATCAGGCACAACCTGAAGTAACTACATTCCACCCACTGCAGGGCATTTGTGTGTGGTGATGGTGAAGGGGGGTGGGTGGGGGGCACACGTGAGAAAAGGGAAGCATTAGTGCTAGAGCCCGAGGGACTCCAGGGAAACAAACTTGGCCTTCTTTACCCCATTGCCTGAGGTTAACCTGAGACAGCAGGGTGGGAGTAGAAGGGGTAGGGTTGTGTGGTCAAGAGGTAGTGAACTTCAAATGCAACCCCAAAAGTGATGTGGCTCTCTGACCCAGTCCCAGTCACCTTTAATTATAGGCCCTTTAATTTCTAGCTGAAGAATTCTGGTTAAATCTCCATTTCTTTATTCACTTGTATTTAGTCCATTAGATTGGAGGACTCCTGAGAAGAGTCATATTGGGGTGGTAATGGTGGGAGGGGAGGGAAAGATGTCACCTCATACTCACAAGCCACTTTATTTGTGGAGGGTTTTTTTTGTAAATAAAGTACCTAAAAGTGTGCCTGCTACTTAGTGGGTACTTATTAAGTATTGATTCCTCTTTTCACTTGGGTCTTAGTTGAAACTTCCAGAAGAAAAACAAAAATGAAAACAATACCCCTCTCCCCCAACCTAAAAAAACAAAAAGCTAGAATTGCAGGTATATTGCATCCATAGGGAAGTCCTCTGGAGTTTGAGGTCTTTCACCCTACTGCCAACTTCAACAAGACAGCACTGGCAACAGGGATGGATAGATAGATAGATAGATAGATAGATAGATAGATAGATAGATAGATAGATAGATAGATAGACAGATAGATAGATAGATATGATGGGATGGGATGGATGTCTCAAGGCCTTCTACTACAAGTCTCAGATACATCAAGTATGTTGTTTATGGATACGAAGTTTAAAGTATGATCACAAAATCATCAAACACAGCAGATCCTTTATATGGACACATTGTAAGTTCTCGAGGACTCTGGCAAGAGAGACACCAACACTTGTTCTGTGCTCCTGGATTCTCTGGGGGGCTGATAAAGACATAGCAAAGTGAACAGAGTGATAAACAAAGCTGATTGTCTTTATTCTGTGGAAGGGAAGAATCAAGAGAGGCCAAGCAGCTTGCCCTCAAATCAACTGAAACAAACTCTAGAAACCCAATTACTCTGCATAGAAATCTTTCTGGTCTTTCCTACAGATCAAGGCCCGATCACTGTCTCCAACCTGTGCATAGACACAGAGCCTTTGAGTCAAGTCCTGTGCTGGTCCCCACAGAGGAAAAGGGGAACAGAGCAAAGCAAACCAGGTTGCATGTGGTGGCCTGGAGACTGGGAGATCAGTTGGGTTGTCTCCTAGAAGATCCAAATTGTAAAATCAAAAAACCCTAGGGATCTTAATTCCCAAATCAAGGCCAGGACAAATAATCTTTTTAAGCCAAGTATCAGGCCTTAAGGAATCTCAGTCTTAACACCAACACAGGCTGTGGCTACAAGACTCATGGGAGCTGTGTGCTTGCTTTGCAAGAAAGAGGATGCTCACATATGTTACACAATACCTTTTAACTAGAGGGCCTATATTTATTTTTGAAAGCAAGTCTGTGTTTGTATATATTTCTGTCTATCATCTCCTCCTAATGACATGATGTTACCTCCAGGGCAGAATGTGGCATCTATTTAGTGAAAGCTATACAAGAATATTAATGTAAGACCAATGGGAAGAAGAAACTCTTTCTGGTCTTGTGAAACTCATGGGGAGGGGGAATTGAATTGAGCAGAATATGATCATTTATTACACTGGTTACAGTCAAAGAAGGAACAGAATTAATAAGTATCATTTTGCCTCTTAATGCTACCCCCCTCTAAAGGTCACATTTCCCAAATCTTTTGGTTTTGGATTAGATGAGGTTCCTGGAAATCTTCATTATCCTCTAAGGACAAGCTTCATGGTCTCTGAAGGGGGCACCTGAGTTCTGTTTGGGAGGTCACACATTGACAGTTGTTCTAACATGTTGATGTGAAACACACCAGTCATGCCTCCTGCCATTATGCCTGTGTGCCTGCATTCTGCGCAAATCCTGGCCCAGTGGCATTTGCCACTGGTGTGCCAAGGTGCGGCCACTTTGGTGCTGGAGGAGGAGAGGGTGGCTCACTCTTCCTGGGAAGAATGACCCATTGCGTACACACACACATGCATGCCCATACACATACACACCACACACAAACACACACAAAACTCGGGCATCTGAGCATGTTGCTAAACTTACCCAAGCACCAAGGATGAATTTTCTGGACTCCTCTTTCATATCTTAATTATTCTCAAGACACCTCCATTCTTGCCTAAACTAATTTGCCCCTGCCCTATTCCTTTGGCCTTGTCTGTATTTTATTAATCTCTTTGTGGCCTTATCTTTCCCCGCAAACAGCTTTACACAGTTCCCTGACTTAAAGCCAACCTCACTGCTACAATAAGCATTTTGGTTCTTGAATCCAACTGTCTTCAGTTTCTTCACAGTATTTCCATCAGGGTCTTCAAGAAGGCTCATTTCTCAGTCTCAGAAAGGGAGGGAAGATCATGAAAAAGGTGGCCATTTTCAGGCAACATTCCTGTGGCCAGAATGTCTTCTTTTTTGTACGAGGAAGAGTTCTTTGTAAGTATAGCACTTAGGATGTTTTGTTTGTTTTTCCAGGTATTATTCTTTTTATATTGACAAATAAAATTTGTATATATTTATGGAGTAAAACATGACATTCTGACTTGTCATATGTGTGTGTGTGTATACATATATATGTGTATGTATACACACACACACATTGTAGAATGGCTAAATTGAGCTAATTAGCATGGGCATTACCTCACATACTTGCCATTTTTGTGTGTGGTGAAAACACAATCTACTCTCTTAGCAATTTGCAAATACATGATACATCATTATTGACTATATTTACCATACTGTAAAATTAGATAGCAATTGTTTTAACATAAGAACTCTTTTTCTACTACCATGGAATCCCAAAATATAAAAGAGATTAAAGAAATGCAGCCATATATGAACCGGAGGTAGGGCAGCTACAGCCCTGCCCCCTTGTTTTCTCTTCCCTACCCTCATAGGCATCCAGCCTTCTCTGCTATATAGTTCTCCCTGCTGTGTCCTTTATAAGCTAATGGAGCATCCAAATTACCTTTACAAATTCAGACTCCTGAGTTCCTCCACTCATCTACCAAATCAGCAAACACCTCCAAGGGTGAGGTGACAGTGGAGAAAACCATCGGTTTTGCATTCTTCACTGTCCATTCATATTTAGTGGGCTCCCACATTGTTCCATGGATGATCAACCAGAGAACTCCATTCATGCCACTCAAGAGGATAGTTTGGTACAGCCAACCTTGGGTAAAGGTCTCAGGGCCCGGCCTTTTTCACCCAGGAACCATAAGAGACAGCAAACTCTCAGGCCCAAGTAGAAAATGTATAAAATCTCCATCCAGATGCCTAATTATTTGGGATAACCTGTGGTGTCAAAAGACCGGGGACTTTCAGAGCCTATTCCAACAGGCTTAGAAAAGCAAGGTGGCTCTGCTCCCTCAGAAGCAGCCTGATGTGGTGAAAAGGACATCGTTTTTAGAGCCAGACAGCCTAGGACAACCTGCCATATTTGCTCAAACTTTGGGTCTCAGTTTCCCTATCTGTTTATTGGGGATATTAACATACTCAGTGAGCTGTTTGGGGAGTTAAATGAGAAACAGTACAAAGCATTAGGAGATTGCATGGCACTTGCTGGCTCTCTGGAAATGCTTATTTACTCCCTCCACTAAGTGTAGAGCTTGAACCCCAATACCTCCACCTTAGGAAGGAATGAAGTTTCGTATGAGTGGCCAGAGAACTAACCCTCCATGTTTCTAAGAAAAAGTAGGAGAAGAGGCCAGGCACGGTGGCGCATGTCTGTAATCCCAGCACTTTGGGAGGCTGAGGTCAGGAGTTCGAGACCAGCCTGGCCAACATGGTGAAACCCCATCTCTACTAAACATACAAAAATTAGCTGGGCATGGTGGTGGGTGCTTGTAATCCCAGGTACTTGAGAGGCTGAAGCAGCAGAATCGCTTGAACCTGGTAGATGGAGGTTGCAGTGAGCCAAGATCACGCCATTGCACTCCAATCTGGGCAACAAGAGCGAAAATCTATCTGAAATAAGAAAGAAAGAGAAAAATAAAGAAAAAGAAAGAAAGAAAGAAAGAAAGAAAGAAAGAAAGAAAGAAAGAAAGAAAGAAAGAAAGAAAG
>NW_012107919.1:1511587-1550866 GCF_000951045.1 Mandrillus leucophaeus
GAAGGAAGGAAGAAAGAAGCAAAGGAAAGGAAAAAGTAAGAGAAGGAGGTGAAGCTGGAGTGGCATAGAAAAAAAGAAACAGAATAGTGATTATTCGTATTCATTAAGTTTTAATCTTGTCCCAGTGACTAGACTAAGAATTTAATTTGCATTATTTCATTTAAGCCTCACAAAAATTCAATCAGATAGGTTCTGTTCATTTTCTCACTTTACAGATGAGAAAACCAAGCCTCACAAGCCTGATAAGTTAACATGGCCAAGGTTGCACAGTAAATAAGACAAGTAGCTGGAGCTCAGACCCGACAGTGTCATTGCAAAACAAGATCTCTTAACCGCAATCCCCTCCAGAAAAGAGAAGCTTTGCAGCTGGCTGAAATTTGAATTACAAGATCTTAGACGTGGAAAGTCAAGCTCAGTTCTGGAATGCAATTGGAAATGTGAATGTTTCTCAGAAGAGAGATATCAGAAAGTTAAAATGAAAACAAAAAGTATAAAATATACAAACAGGTTTGTATCTTGTAGAACAATGTTTAGCCCCTGCCCTTCAGAACCAAATATTTAAAAAGCTAAATGCTCAGAATAAGAATTGAGGGGAAATCCATTGGCAAAGTTGTGACTTGGCCTTGCCTGGGAAGTCATGAGGCTCTTGTGATACAAAGGTCACTCTGCCACCCACCAGGCTTAATAGCACTGAGCAAGCTAAACACCCCAGGGAGATCCTTAGGCATTTGGATCCAGAAATAGCAGAGAGGAATAAAGTAAAGAGTCGCTGTGATAACAAAGGCATTAAATATGAAGGTCAAGGGCAGTAGTGAAACCTAATTGGGGTGAGGGTCACTATCAGTTTCTCCATCCTCATTCTTCATATGCAATTGAGAGTGTATCAAAGTAGTATAAAATCAACCAGACTGCTGCCCATAATGCGTTTCAGATAGAAAGCAGGAGATCCAGACCAGCTCATGCTCATGGAAAGAATGCATCTACAAACCTCCTGGAAGTGATATCAGAGAGCTGGCAGCACATCCACTGCAACTATGCAAAGAGACTCATTTGTATAAATAAATTATCCATTCAGTTCATTCAAAACATATGCACCTGAACACTGGTGGAATGTCAGGAAAGAAGCCCTTGGAATTATTTCTGAATAATTTCATACTCGGGGGAAATTCAGATGAAATCTCCCAATATGTGTCATGGCATGTCTATGACTTTTGTCCCCTCTCTCTCCCCGACCCCTATTCTTAGCAATCACATGTGAGTCCAGGGTTTAGAATTAGTCAATCTGTCTTCCTGGACAAGGAAAGTATGCCAAAAAGTACTATTTTGAGACTTAGTTTCTTTTATGACAAGGCCCTAGGAAAGTTTGATGAGAATTTTGATTTATATTTAAAGGTTAATAGCTCTGAAATTCTGAGAACCAAAAAGTATTATGTAGGTGGGTGTACAGTAAAACTGAAATAAGGAAGTCTTCTGCAAACTGAGCCAAATTCTGCATAGTCAGTGCATCTGAAAAGTTTTCGTGTGAGGATAGCCCTGCTGTGAAACAGACCAACCACACTCGGCTCACTTCCTTACCGTGGAAACATGGAGGCTGTTAAGCTTGGTTATGCTGGAAAGAATGGGGTAAGGAGAGCAAGGGGAAAAAGACATCTCTGACAAGGAGAGTGGGAGAGAAGGGCATGCCTGGCTTGCTGTGGACTTTGTCGATTAATGCCAAAGATACTTTAAAGTCTGCTTAAGGTTTATGATCCTCAAATTCATCAGTCTGTAGCTGTCCAGGAGTTGCCAGAACCACCAGGGCAGAAAACCTCAGGGAGTCCAACTTTAGATCTCACAATTGTGCATGGTTGTAGTGGGGGATGGTGCTCTTGGCAAACATCTGATTTTTGCAAATCCATTTTCTTTCCAGCTTGGCAGGTCACCTTAACTTGGAAGTTCAATGCCCAGCTGGGAATAATATGCTTGTTAGGGGATGGGCCAACGGTCTGTGAACTTGAGCCTTGGCTGGGGGTAACATTCTTTGCACAACCAGGTAAAACAAGCCTGGAAAGCCACAGCATCATGCCACTGCAGGCATCATTGCCAGGCACCCAGACCCACTGGGGGTCACTGCATGGCCCATGGCCTTACTCAGAGTAGACCTGTTCTCTCTTTGAACTGCAATCCCTCCCATTCCTCAGAGCTGTTGGCAGCAAGCATGGGGGAGAAGGCAGAGCTGCTGGGAAAGAGGGCAAAGTGAGACCAAGAAGGGAAAAGACAGAGAGAGAGAGAGAGCAGTTCTTGCATATTTCATCCTGATGACCATCGAGAGACTTTGAAATGCCCCCCACAAACTTGCATTGATAATATTTCTTACCATGTTAGTCACAATTCTGCCAAAATTTTATGCACATGTCTTCCACTCAGTACTTCCTCACATGTGTAGTCTTTTCAAAAAGCAACTGAATCATTTCTTCTTTCAAAAATCTTTGTAGGTTCCCCAATTGCTGGAGCTGTGGTCCTCAGAGGGAAGTACACCTACCTCAGGTGGCAGGCAAGATGATTCTAAGTTCAAATCATAAGTTTTATTTTAACAGCCATGTGTGTTTGATATGAAAACAAATGTAAAGTTAAAAAGCAAGTCACTTGAAGGAAAAGCATTAAATAAGTAATACAGGTGGGTACACAGACATGCAAATATGGTGACAATGGAATGAGAGAGATTGAAATTTGGAGAAAAAAAAAATGGCTTAAAGACAGGCAGTCCAAACTCCCTGAGGGTGCGGTATTCTCCATCCTCCACCACCTGGTCTCCACTGACATGTCCAGTCCTCAAGCCCTTGGTCTCCAACTCTACCTCACAGTGTCCACCCCAGGTACAGTGGACCCATGTCACTTCCACACAAGCATTCTGTGCTCCTCTACTTCCTGATCCCAACACGTGGTACCCAAACCGTTTCCAATGCCATTTCTCCATTCAGTCTTCCTCATATTGCCTTCATCAGAATTTAAATCTCCCTGGACTGTTGGTTTGCACTTGGAACTATTCAATAGTCTACATTCCACCAATGTTTCTGGAGTTTCTGCCATGTGTTGGGCACTGTGCTGGGCACTGGGGCTTCAGTTATAGAAGTAAAAAAGAAAAGAATTCCTGCTCTCATGCAATGTAGATTCAGATGAAGCAAGATGACAGCATGTTTCCTATTCTGCCATGTGGGGTTAGTTTGGAGCACTATTTTTCCACATTCAGCCTGGTGAACTGAGGCAGACAGGGCTCTTCATCATGGCCAAATACCCGGAAAGTCCTGACATGACTCCTTCCAAGGATGAGGGCATTCAAACCTGATTGTTGAACTGAACAAGCAGGTTGAATTGAAAAGACGTCTTTGCAGAAAGAAACAGTGCAGAGTTGCTTCTGCCATTCCCTCTGTGTCCTCCTCTTCTCTCTCTTATCCCCATCTCCTTTCCAGGCCCACCAACCAACCCTCCACGGGCAGGCTGCATATAGAGTAAGCAACTCATCTTAGATTTTCCTGACTTTGACACTGAATGCCCCACATCCTAGAAAACTCTATATTTCCAGGCAAACCAGGAAGGTTGGTCAATCTAGATGCATGCACATAGATTTCGCTCCAATGCTGCTTTCTCCAACAGCTATGTGTCCTCAAGCAATTACCTACCATCTCTGAGCCCCTATTGTCTCATCTACAGATGGCAATAATACCATCCCCCAAGGCTGCTGTGAAGATTAAAGATATAATGTAAGTTTAGGGAGATTACCTTGCACCATGAATGGTTGCTGTGATTAATACTGTTGGTGGACTGAGAGCAGTGCAAAAAGAGAGCACTGTGCTGAATCAAAGAACCTCTGATCTGGTGAATGCCTGCTAAACAGCCATCTCTCTTTTGGAGGCTGACATGTCAATGGTCATGTGGCCACGATGGACATAGTTTGGCCAGGGTCTCTGAATGGCAGGAAACAAGAGACTTGCTGCCAAAGTGCTGTAAACCAAACCCTCAATCTACCCAGCTCTGCCTTATTATTTTTATTAAGCACTTACTATGTGCCAGATACTAAGATCTCATTTAATCCTCACAAAGGCCCCACAAAGTAGCATGATAATCCACCATCTTAAGGATGAGGACATTGAAGCTGAGAGACATTAACTTACCCAAGGTCACACTGCTGGAAAGGACAGATAGAAACCAGGTCTGCCTGATCTCAGAGCCTCTACCCCTAAGCACCACCTACCCATCCATAAGAAAAACATCCTCTCCCTGTGCCCCGGCAGGAGCTGACAGCTTTGCTCCCCTTCACATAGAAGGAAACTGGCATTTTACTAGGCACTGGGCAATCTGATAAGTCTTGGAAGAAAGGGGAATTAGCAGGCAAGCCCTTGCTTGCTGGGAGATGGTTTACCCTGAAACCCTTCTGGGTTTCCCAGAACCCTGAGTAAATATTAACATAATCTCATTACATTGCTCATTTTGTTGCTTCAGATTGAGGATAAAACATAGAAGCAACCTGGGCCAATGCACCCTTGTGGTTTGAATGGATTTTTTTTTCAGCCCAGCAGTCTAATTTATGCATACAGCATGATGGAGAAGAGGGTTCCTGACTTGGAAACAGACTGGGGTTTTCATCCCAAGTCTACCACTTACTAGCTATGCCACTTTGGACAACTTGAGGCTCAGTTCTCCCATCTGTAAAATGGGTGTAAGTTTGTCCCAGCATCAGCATTAGCATCCACATGCTTGCAGTTTGCTAGGCACTATACTTGCGTCTTTGCATCAATTCCTCTCAAAAGCTCTTGGATGCAGTTACCATTTTTATCTCTATTTTATAGTTGAGGAAATCAAGGTGTAGACAAGTTAGGAAGGTTGGGCCAAGGTCATACCTCTAGATAAGTGGCAGAGCCAGGTCTGAAACCCACCTAAGAACCTTGCTCTTTATCCCTGTGTACTACTTGTATAACCTGTGCTGTAAAGCTTTTATTGAGATGACACGTATGAACGTGCCTGGCTCACAGGTCACCTATGATAGCATCCTCTGTTCCGTAATTCTCTGCCACTGCTCCTTACGCATGCCTGGAAAGAAGAGAGAGGGGCTCACCCTCTCCGTGGGAGCACCCACACCTTACCAAACTGCACTGCTCTCCAGGGTGACAGCGAATGATTCACCAGTTTGGATAAGCACAAGTGAGCCTGCTAGTGACTCAGGGACAAGCAGGGACCAAGGAAAGAGCCTCTACCTACAGAACAAAGCCAGACAGCAACTTGTGACGGAGATAATTACAGGCTGGAATGGCAACACCAAGGCCAAGGACTGTCTAGTTTATACGGTAATTAATTACAACCTCAAAGACTTTGAGGAGGTCTGGAGGCTCCACCAGGACCCTGGGGACCAACTAGGATTTTAAAAACAAAAACCAAAACTGAAAAAACTTCCCCCAGTCCCTATTGCCACACTGTATAATCTCCTCGCCTTTCCTCCCAGTGTACGCCCAGGCCCAAGTCCCCCAACACTGCCCCCAACTAGCTCAGTATTCTCAAAAAGGGTGGGAGGAGGGCATAGGGTTGGGAATGTGGTACAGCTGTCAAATATACACAAATCTACAATGTCAGTTCAAAAATGGAGGTCATGATCCTTTGCATTGTCTTGTAACAGGATAAAAATAGCTCATCTTTCATCAAGATAGAAGAAGAAAACCTACCACTATCATATCTGGTAATCTACAACACCACCCTCTACCTCCAAGTTGAACCCTGCCATGCTGAAATCGAAGCTATATGAAGCATTTTGATTTAAAGACAGATAGACCTAAGTTTGTATTCCAGATTTGCCGCATGTGGTTGTGTGACCTTGACCTTGGCCAAGTAATTTGACTTCTCCAAGCTTCTGCTTCATCTTTTTTTTTTAATGTGGATCCTGACAGTGCTAACTCTATAAAGTTAAGAGGATTCAATTAGATAACACACGTAAAAGGCTACTTTTGTCAGTCATTTCATGTATTATTCCTATAATTCTGAATCCTGTCTCCTCCTTCCCCAGCACATAGCCATCTATCTTACACAATTTCCATTCATCACCATCTCCATAGTGCTCTTGTCTTGATCCTCTGTCCCTGCTTACAAGAATTTTAAAATGGGCCCAGTTGAACTGGAGACCAACTCCAATGTCATGTTCCTAATTATTTGGTCATCGCACACATGCCAGCAGTGGGGCCTGTCTTCTTAGTGATCCAGTTCCAGAACTTTCCACTGGCCCCTTGTTTTAGGTTGCAGAGGCTGGAAAGGCCCCTTTTCCCCACCCAGGCCATCCCTTTCTGCATGCTCACTGTCTCACCTGTACACAGCACCAGAGGTCATGGGATACTTTCATGGAAACGCTATTTGGTTGCCTGGTGTTTTGCATTTTGTAACACCAAGGCCTGATAGAACCAGGTTGTGGGACCAGCCACAGCTTGACAATGACAAAGCCACACTTTTTAAAACACCTTGACCTCCTCATACCTTCCTCATCTCTCTATCATCCTTCAAAATACAACCGAGATCTGTGTGTCAGAACTTTCAATAACAACAATAATAATAATTTCTTGTGTGAGGTGCAAAACTATCTGCTTAAAGTACATTTCTCCATTGCTGCTAGATTTTATGTTTGGAAATGTGAATATTCATTCCATTGAACCCTCAAAGCCAGTTTCCCAAATACCCTAGGGCTGGTTCCTACCATTTTATTGGGTAACCGTGTCTCAGATGGCCCTACCTACTGGTGTTACATAAGAACAGGCTTGTCAGACAGAGGAGCAGAGTGATGAAGCAGGCAGTGGCCACATGACCAGTTGAGGGAGGATGAGAGTTTCATGGTTTTAAAAGCCTCAGCAAGGCCAGGGCAGTGGTTCATGCCTGTAATCCCAGCACTTTGAGAGGCCAAGGCTGGCAGATCACCTGAGGTTGGGAGTTCAAGACCAGCCTGACCAACATGGAGAACCCTCATCTCTACTAAGAATACAATATTAGCCAGGTGTGGTGGCACATGCCTGTAATCCCAGCTGCTTGGAAGGCTGAGGCAGGAGAATCGCTTGAACCTGGGAGGCAGAGGTTGCAGTGAGCCGAGATCATGCCATTGCACTGCAGCCTGGGCAACAAGAGTGAAACTTGGTCTGGAAAAAAAAAAAAGCCTCATCAGGCCAGGTGTGGTGGCTCACGCCTGTAATCCCAGCACTTTGGGAAGCCAAAGCAGGCAAATCACTTAAGGCCAGGAATTTGAGACCAGCCTGGCCAACATGGCAAAACCCCATCTCTACCAAAAATAAAAAAATTAGCCAGGTGGGCCGGGCGCGGTGGCTCACGCCTGTAATCCCAGCACTTTGGGAGGCCGAGGCGGGCGGATCACAAGGTCAGGAGATCAAGACCACGGTGAAACCCCGTCTCTACTAAAAAAAAAAATACAAAAAAAATTAGCCAGGCGCGGTGGCGGACGCCTGTAGTCCCAGCTACTCAGGAGGCTGAGGCAGGAGAATGGCGTGAACCCGGGAGGGGGAGCTTTCAGTGAGCCGAGATTGCGCCACTGCACTCCAGCCTGGGGCACAGAGTGAGACTCCCTCTCAAAAAAAAAAAAAATTAGCCAGGTGTGGTGGCAAGCACCTATAGTCCCAGCTACTCCGGAGGCTGAGACATGACAGTCACTTGAACCTGGGAGACAGAGGTTGAAGTGAGTGGAGATCACACCACTGCACTCCAGCTTGGGCAACAGAGCAAGACCTTGTCTCATAAAAAAGCTTCAGCAGAGGTGGTAACGCCTGTGGTTGGTCCAGGCATGGAAGGCAGGCACTCTGTTTGTGGGAGGGTGTATTTGTACAGTCTTTATGAAGAGCAATTTGGTAGTACCTACCAAAATTCAAGATGCTGGTATCCTTTGAGTCAGCAACCCTATTTCTAGGGATTTCTCTCATAGATATATGTACAAAAGATCGCAAAAAATATATGATGAAAAATCGCAACTAACTTTAATGTTTACCAAAAGGAAAATGCTAAATAAACTATGGTTCACCTAAACCATGAAGTAATATTAAAAAGACAGATCTATATGCCACAATACTGAAAGAGTTCCATGTAATGTGAATACATGGAACAAAGCTTATAATATGATTGTATTTTTTGTTTGAATATATACATTTTGTACATGTCTGGGAGGATATACAACAAACAATAGTTGCTGCTAGGGGTGAGATTGGGGGAAAAGTTCATCCTTTTTTAAATTTTATGACAGATATATTTGTTCACATTTATATCTATTTTTATATAGATATATATTTGTATCTCATATGATAAAAATATTTCAAAGAATAGATTTCTCAGTTCCTCTCCTTCCATCCCTCTGGTAGACTATTCCAGCAAAGCAGTTCCTAATAATCCCAAATAAACACTTATTCAGAGCTTTGCAGTTTACAAAGCAATTAAAAAAAAAAAAAAAAAAAACTCGTTCAAATCTCACACCATCACCATGACATGATTCCCATTTTACAGATGAGGAAACAGAGGCTCAGTGAGGAAAAGTGCTTCTGCCCCAGGTCAAATGCCTGGTGGCTGTGAGAGCCAGGACTGGAAGCTCAGGTCGTCCATATCTAGCACCAGGCACCTTTTCCAGCTCTCTCCAACTGATACCTGCTATACCTCTTCCATGGCCAAAGTCAGATAGATCTTCTCTGGCACAGGTGAAAACGAGACCTAGCCATGCCTTAGAAATTTGAGGGTGGAAGGGAGAAGAGCAGAGAGAGAAGGGGAGGTGCAGGGCATGGTATAGAAGAAAGGTTAAAAAGTATTTGAAAAGGCACAAGTGCCTTGGCATCCTGTTTTATAATTAAATGCATAGACCATCAGCAAACTAGGTAAGGAAGACCCTAACCGGGGCCTCCTTCCTGTGCCTGCTCTGTCATTTGAGGACGAGTCATTTGTCACCACCTTGCTGTGAGCTGCATGTGAGCTGAGCCTAAACACCAGTGTGATGCTGCCCAAGAGCACCATAGGGAGCTGTCCCCAGAGCCACAGGTTGGAGAAAAGGAGATCCCAGAGGCCTTTCTGGCCTTTCTATAATGTGCATCTCCTTATTCAACATCCTTCGATGGCTCCCATGCCCTTTGGAATAAAATCCAGCCTCCATGACACTATTCACAAGGCCCTCTGTGACCAGGCACCTACCTATTTCTGCAGCCTCATCTCCAGCTTTCTCTCACCTGGCTTTTTACATACTGGCTGCTTTCATTTCCCCAAACAGGCAAGACATTCTCCCATTCTCTTTCTCTCTCCTTCCTCCCCCAGTCCCCACATTATTGCATAGACTGCCCCACATGCCTGGGCACCTTTACTCTCTGTCTTCCCTGGCTAACTGCTACTCATCCTTAGACCCCAACCCAAACACAGCTTCCCCGGGGGCCTTTCCTGATAAGCCCACCCCGCCACCATTCAGTCCCCACCTGAGTTGTTGCTTCTCTGCTCCAGAGTCTTCCTCTCTCCAGCATGTACCATACTTTGTGGTAATGCCTCATGTACTTCCTCTCTCTTGAGCTGGACCATCACAGCGGCTGGGACATTCTAGGAATCCACAAATATGTATTGAATGAATGGAGAATGACACAGTATGGATGTCACCCCACAGCAGATGACAGGTATCAGACTTCAAGAATGAAACTTAGCCTCACTGGCTTGGCAGGTGTCACATAAATCCCACTGCCTTGGTCCACATGGCCAGTTTCTCTCTGTCAATGCCTAGGAAATCGTAAGTCTTCAATGACAGGCATGTTGAAAAGGGCAGTGACCAAGGGAAGGTTGATTCATTGTGAGAAATTTCTGGCAGGTTCTAACCACAACTCCTTAGGGGTAAAAACAGAACACCCTCAGGTTTACAAGGTGGTAACAGAACCAAAGGGCTGAGACCAGTGTCAAGAGGTCATTGAATTCATTCCCCTGCCTTCAGGCAAAACTGGCTCAGTCACAGACCAGTGGGTGTTTCCTTATATTATTAGCAGGAGTTATTATTATTATTATTTTCATTAAGAGCAGTATACCAAGGTTTTTATTAAAAATAAGCACTCGCAGGGAACATGGTGGGTGCCTGCCTGCATCACCCTTCCCAATACTCAACAGAACACAGAATCTGGTCTCAACAATGTAAGGTCTGACTCCATCCCCCTCATGTCAGCATGATTGCTCAGTGGGAGAATTGAGGCAAGCAGGTTCTCATTTAGAAGAGACCAAAGAAAATGTTCCAGAATCAGGCTTTGGGCACTCTCTCTCACAACAGCCCAAAGCATATGCAAAGTCATGGGGCCACCATCAGGCATCCCCTTTGCTATTTACAATCGACCCAGCTGTTTCCCTGTGCAGAGGGCACGCAGTTTAGAGTCCTGTCCATCCATGACCTCGTCTGATCCTCACAGTAACACGTGCATCCAAGGAATGGCAAGAAGCCAAAGGTGGGACAGGCTGTAGGTTGGGTCACCAGAGTTCTCAAAACCAAGTGGATGAGTGGGCTTGAGTAAGGAATGAAGACATTTGATCACCAGTCGGACCCTCCGCACTTTATATTCTGCTTCTCAGTCTAAAAAGAGTCCACGTAGTCAATAAATATGTGAGCACCTACTATATTCCAAGTACTGTTCCAGAGTGTAGAAATACAACAAAGAACAGATTTTTAAAAGACAAAACAAAACCAAAAACCCTGCCCTCGTGGAGCTTACATTCTGGTGCTGTGGTGTAAGCCACTTTAAGTAACATGGTTTTAGATGATAGGTGGACCTGGAATTAATCAATATTGAATCACATAATGAGAAATGTGTGCCCTTTCCAATTCTCCTAATTCAATCCTTCACAGACTTTAGAGGAAGTCTCAGTTGGCTGATATCCCCCTTCAACGAAAGGAGCACAGGCTGCAGGATCCAATAAGAAGTTAATTCCAGCCTTGGGCTTCATCCTATTTATTAACAGTTACCTTCTAGGTGTAGCCAGGGTTGCTAATTTTACATTAAAGGTAGTGATATTGTTGCTTTGTAAATAAATGCACATTCTTTAATAAGTGAGTCATTTATTTAAAAAAAAAAAAAAAAGACCTAAGAGGCTAATAGTACCAGTGGTAAATGAATATAGCAAAACACTGGATGTTTAGAAGACTTGAACTAGGTGGGGCCCTGAGCTTAGGAATAGCCAAGAGCACTTCTGCTTCTAAAGACCCAGACAAACTAAGGTTGCCTCACTTTTACAGCGGGATAATCTAAAGGTTCACTCACTGCTTCTTTTTTTTGTTTTGAGACAGAGTTTCTCTCTGCTGTCCCAGCCCAAGTGCAGTGGTGCGATCTCCGCTCACTTGCAACCTCTGCCTCCTGGGTTTGAGAAATTATCATGCCTCAGCCTCCCGAGTAGCTGGGACTGCAGCGCACCACCACACCCAGCTAATTTTTGTATTTTTTTTAGTAGAGACAGGGTTTCATCATGTTGGCCAGGCTGAACTCAAACTCCCAATCTCAGGTGATCCACCTGCCTTGGCCTCCTAAAGCGCTGGGATTACAGGTGTGAACCACTGCACCCAGCCACACCACCTCATATTTTAATTAATCCCACCCCTGTCACCTTCATCTCTCCACCCACTCTCCAGCAGCCACTGCACTCAATGCACACCATCTCGAGGAGGGACACCATGAGGGCTAAGCCTGGAGCCTGACAGCAAACACCCTACCCTTCCTCCTAGCTGCCAAGGATTTCTCTCTCTTATCTCAATCCCCACACCTTCACTGAAGGCAAAGGTCACTCCAGGAAGCTCCCCAAAGTTAATTACCCCTCATTCTCAGAAGCCAACAACCTCTTACTCTAAATAGGGAAGAGCCATTCAGTCCCTTCGAACCCGGCTTCTCCTTAGGTCAATGAGTTCTGCACAAGCTCAGTATCAGAATCACCTGGGAGCTTTACCAAAATACAGGTGCCTCGCTGCCTACCACCGATTTGCTGAATCAGTCACTTCAAGATAGTGCCCGGAAAGCTGTATTTTGTGCCCCTTTGGAGAGTCCAATGTTCAGCCAGATTTAGAAGCTGATATTCTTCATTGGAAACAACTT
Organism: Mandrillus leucophaeus; assembly: GCF_000951045.1. Classification (NCBI taxonomy): domain Eukaryota; kingdom Metazoa; phylum Chordata; class Mammalia; order Primates; family Cercopithecidae; genus Mandrillus; species Mandrillus leucophaeus. Next base: position 1,523,674 of record NW_012107919.1, read on the forward strand.
CTCCATAGGCTCTTTATTTGGCCAAGTAACAACCCACAATTATGTTACCAAGGCAGGAAGTGTGTTGTTTAGTACACAGGCTTTGGAGTTGAGCAAACCTGGATTCAAATCCTGGGCCCACCACAAGGAAGTGACCAAGTGGCCTCAGGTTAGCTGCTTAACAACCCTGTGCCTCAGTTGCCCCAGCTATAAAATGGGGGTATCAATGGCATCTACTCATCATCAGGTTGTTTGAAGGATTCCATAATCTAATGTATGCAAAATGCATTATGCACTAGCTTGGAGTAAAAGCAAAAAAAATACCAGTCATAGTAAATGTGGATTGGTTTTATCGTGGTAATCAAAGGGGGCTCAAAGTGGTTTGCAGGGAAGACAAGAGGAGAAGAGGACAGAGTAGAGTGAGAGGGAAGACAAGCTGAAATAATCTTTGATGTTCGGATCTTATTTGCCACTTTCCCTTTAACAAGTGAGGCTCTAAGGCCAGAGGCCAGGATTCTAGGTCATTCCTCACCCCGTTCCTCACCTTCTGATCTAGAGGTCCCACACTGGATAGGTGGCCAAAGTTGCTGAGTGACCCACAGATGTGGGGCAGACATTCACCAAGAGAAATCAACTGAGTGGACCATTGAGAAGAGCAAACTAGGACCCCTGTGCAACGTTAGTAGTAAGGGAGCTTGGGAAGGCCCTACTCTTCCCTGACACACAGCAGGTACTCTCGTCTCCCCTCCACTAGCATACTTCTTTTCTTCATTTGGAAATGGAGGACTCTTTCCTTGTGGTGGATGATCAGTTCACTCACTCGTTTACTGGTTCCCTCATTCAGTAAATCCCCACTGAGTGCCTGCTGGGCACCTCATCCTGTGCACATAGAATCTGCTGCTGGGACCAGACATCTCTGGCTTGCCTCCTGGTTTTACGAATTAGGAACCTGGGATCCAAGAAGGTGAAATGACTCAGCCACAGTCTCACAGTCGACAGGTGGTAGCACTGGATTTAGATCCAAGTGTCCTGACTTGCACTCCACACACTGCCTGCATGAAGGGCGTGGCCAAGTTCCATAAGGAAATCTGTCTCTTCACCTCCATCATGCACCTGGCACAATGTCTGGAGCTCGGTAATTGTTGGCAGGTGGAATGAATAGTTTGAAAACGAAGTCTGAGAATGATTGTGAAACTAACACAAAAACAGAAAACCGAACACCGCATTCTCACTCATAAGTGGGAGTTGAAAATTGAGAACACATGGACACAGGGAGGGGACTATCACACACCAGGGCCTGTCGGGGGGTGGGGGGCTAGGGGAGGGAGAGCATTAGGAGAAATACCTAATGGAGATCATGGGTTGATGGGTGCAGCAAACCACCATGGCACATATATACCTATGTAACAAACCTGCATGTTCTGTACATGTACCCAGAACTTACACCATAATTTAAAAAAAAAAAAGAGACCTGGCTCACGCCTGTAATCCCAGCACTTTGGGAGGCCAAGGCGGGCGGATCACAAGGTCAGGAGATCGAGACCATCCTGGCTAACATGGTGAAACCCCATCTCTACTAAAAATACAAAAAATTACCTGGGCATGGTGGCGGGCACCTGTAGTCCCAGTTGCTGGGGAGGCTGGGGCAGGAGAATGGTGTGAACCCGGGAGGCGGAGCTTGCCGTGAGCCGAGATCGCGCCACTGCACTCCAGCCTGGGCGACAGAGCGAGACTCCATCTCAAAAAAAACAAAAAAGAAAGAAAAAAAAGAAAACTAAACCTGTATTGAGCATAGAGCCATATAATGTGAAAAAGGCAGTGCTTCTCAAACTGTAATGTGCACACCAATCACCTGAGCGAGATCTTGTTAAAATCTCGCTTGCTAATTTGGGGAGTTTGGGGTCAGCTGGGGATTCTATAGTTGTAGCAAGCTTCTGGGTGATACTGACATTGTCAATACCAGACCAGAACCTGAGCAACGGACAGCACACTTTGAAGCCGGAGCGCCTAGATTCAAAGTCCAAATTTGCTACTTATCAGCCATGCAGCCTCGAGCCAGTTATTTAAACTGACTGTGCCTTGGTTTTCCTGCCTCTAAAAAGAAGGGTGGTGATGATGGAGTAGCTGTTTACAGGGCCATTGGGAGATTTAAGTCAGGTAATATGTGTTAAGCACTTTGTCTAGTGTCACTTGCACATACTAGGCACTCAGAGGGCAGAAGGTGGAAGGAGAGCCTTCCTTGAAGTAAGGCAGCCTTCTTGCTTTCTGTCCTAGACCCAACCCAGAAAAGTCAACTTATTCTTCTCTAGGATCTGGCTGTTTTTGATCCAAACCACCAGACCACCCTTGAGCAGCTCCTGAAACCAAAAAGGATGAACGCACCCTAGCCAAGATAATGGTCAGATTAGCCCAGAATGTGACTCCAGCCCCAGCTGTCGCACAGCTACGTGAGCCCAGCAGATGAAAATGTGCCAGCAGGCAGATGTGGCAGGGTGCTGCCTTACAGAGTTGAAGTTCCAGCTGGCAGTCATTTAGATTTGTTTCCCCTAAAAGCCTCTTTCCTTGAGCACATGGACAGCAGAGACCCCGTCTGATTTATCTTGGATCTCTGCGCCCTGCACAGAGCTGGCATTGTAAATGGGCCAAGCTGAATTCCAGGCCCGGACCTTAGAGATAAGGGAAGGGCTCCTTGAGAACTGCTCCTGTTTGTCTTCAGGGCTGAGGCATGGCTGAAGGAAAGGGCCCTAGAAGGAAAGGGGCAGTGGCTGCCATTGGACCCTCAGCCTGGGATACTGCAGCCCCTCAGAGACTGGTATGTCAGCTCTCTTGAGTGAACAAACTCAGTTTGATCACGGGTTTCTCTGGGCAGGCCAGGTTCTGGCGTGTGCAGGCAGGGAAGCACTAAGCTCTGGGTTGGGCATTTTCTCAATTGTTTCATTCTCTCTCTCTTATCTCCAGCTAGTTAGTGATTAACTGGTATTTGAAAGTTTCCCAGCCTCCCCCAAGCTCCCCAGGAGCACAGGTGGCCACTGGGTTGGAGCAGAAGAACCTGACTCAGGGCCCAGTTTTCTTTGCAGGACAAGGAGGACCCAGAGGCACAGCCACTGGGTCATGGGCTCAGTGGGGTAAGGCCAAGAGGTTTGGCTCTGTGCTGCCTGCCAGGGGTTACTGGAAGAGCACCAGAGAGGCATGTCTGCAGGCGCCGGTTCCTTGGAAGTCTGTGGGTGGGTGGGTGGGGGTGGAGAGGGACAGGGGATACAACCAGGATCTGGGAGAGAAGCTTGACATTATCTCCCCACCACCAGGAGCTTTCTGTACAAACCCTCACCCTGGGCAGCTTTCATCAGATAACATCTACATTTACAGATAGCCCCCATAGGTTGGCGCAACTACCTCCCACAGCTTTTTCTAGCAAGCCCCACCCCAGCTGAACCACAAAGGAGACCAGGTAGAAGAAGCAGCTGACTTGGTCAAGGAGGCACCATCCAGAACCTTCCAGGAGTCATTGGGCCATTTCCTTTCAGAGTGTGGGCCTCTCTTTCATCTTTTCCTTTCTTTAACCCTGGGATTTTTTATTAGAGGTTTATAATTCCACAGAGGGACTTTCAGGGAGACCTGTAAACCTCTAAGAATACAAACAATATACAAGATATGTTTTGGTTGAGTGTAGAAGCCCATCCTAGAAAAATGTACTTAAATATGTATTGGATTTTCAGCCCCTGCCCTCCTTCCTGTCTTGCATCTTCTGTGAATTGCTCCCTGTCCTTCCCAGAAGCCCCTCTCTCTTCTGCCTGCCCTGCCACTGACCTAGGCTCTTGGCTGGCCCAGGGGAGAAGCAAATAGAAGAATGATAGTGGTCAGGGGTGGACAAGTGACAGTGGAAAGGAGGGATCATACTTGGAAACTGCACTTCCCCTGTGGTCGCTTCAACACAGTAAGAAAAACCTGGGCAGGAGCCTTGATTAGAAACTCATGCCAGATGAACCCTCTGTCTGGTATTTCCGGTAGGGGGTAATGACTCTCGCTTTTGTGGCTGGTTTGTGAAAAAGAATGGGTCTCCTCATAAAAGAGAAGAAAGAGATAATCTTATGAGTACTAGTCCTGGGAATTCAAAGACAGATGATAGGAAGGTGGAGCAGGAAGAGATTAATTTCAGAAGAAATATGACTGTGGCTTCTCCACCTCTTGGCTAAGATCAAGTGCAAAAGAAGTATGACTGATGCATTAGTAAATGCAACCAGAAGAGGACTGGGCAGTGTGCTCTGTTTGTTTTTGATGGCACCATATTGGCTAAAGCCTTTCTATCCCTTTGTACCTTCGCCGGGTTTGTTAGAATGGCTTCCAGTGGCAACTACCAATAACTCGTAGGGGACCACCTCAAGACTGAGGTGAGACAAAGATTCTGGGCCATGAAGCACCTCTTTGTTGCCCAAGTAGCAAGAGGGAACCTAGCAAAGAAAATCAGATGGCAGCAACACAGAAGAAACAGGTGGACAAATCCTCAGAACCCGTAGTAGAAGAAACATTTGGGTTGGGTGGATTACCCTGACTTTCAGATGTGATCTGTCCCTTCCAGAGGTTGAACAGGACCTTTCTAAAAATTTCCTATCTGCAACTTCAGTTGGCAAAGTGCCTTTGTTTCTTCCAGGGCTGAGTGGCCATTTTTACACCAGCAAAATTCAGGAAAAAAAAATGTTTATACAACTGATTTCTTTTTCTTTCAAATGAAAATTACTTCATGTAGGTGAATCCCAGAGTGAAAGAAATATATATTCTTACAACTCAAATTCACTGCTAAAAAAAAGGAAAGCACAGAAGTAAGTCAATAAAAAAATGAGCATCATTAAACACATAAAAAGATGCTCAATCGGCCAAGTGCAGTGGCTCACGCCTATAATCCCAGCACTTTGGGAGGCCAAGGCAGGCAGATGACTTGAGGTCAGGAGTTTGAGACCAGCCTGACCAACATGGTGCAACCCCATCTCTACTAAAAATACAAAACTTAGCCAGGTGTGGTGGTGCATGCCTGTAATCCCATCTACTCAGTAGGCTGAAGCAGAAGAATCACTTGAACCCAGGAGGCAGAGGTTGCAGTGCCAAGATAGGGCCATTGCACTCCACACTGGGCAGCAAGAGTGAAACTCCATCTCAAAAAAAAAAAAAAAGATGCTCAACCTCACTGATCATCAGAAACACTAACACATGAGAAGCCACTGCATTTCCTTCAAATTGGCAAAATTAAAAAATCTGATGATACTTTGGGAGGCCTAGGAGGGCGGATCACAAAGTCAGGAGGTCGAGACCATCCTGGCTAACATGGTGAGACCCCATCTCCACTAAAAATACAAAAAAATAGCCAGGCATGGTGGCGGGCGCCTGTAGTCCCAGCTACTTGGGAGGCTGAGGCAGGAGAATGGCGTGAACCCAGGAGGCAGAGCTTGCTGTGAGCCAAGATCATGCCACTGCACTCCAGCCTGGGTGACAGAGTGACACTCTGTCAAAAAAAAAAAAATTCTGATGATAATAATTGTTGTCCAGGATGTGATGAAGTTGGAATCCCAACCCACTGCTGGTTCAGGAGTGTGGATTGTTATAAATACTTTGGAGAGTGATTTGTTAATATCTAGAAAAGAGGAAGATGCACATGCCCACAGCCCAGCAAATATAAGCCCATGGAAACTTTACTGCATGCTCACAGGTTCAAGGATATTCAATGCATCACTATTTGTCAAATGAACATTTGGAAGCAAAGTAAGTGCACCTCAGTAGGAGAATGGATACATACATTGTGCCAGCCATCACCATTTGTTGTTTCATTTATTCTTTCATTCATTTTTCATTCAATACATTTCCATGAGTTTGTATTATTATAATATGTATAGAATCACCTGGGAAGATTGTGAAAAGGGCAGAATTCCTGGTCCTACCCTCAGAAAGACTGAGTCTGGGAATGAGTCCAAGAAATGGGGTTATTTTGTGAGTACATGTGATACGACTGCATGTGGTCCTGGGCCACACCATATATAATCATTCACTCTGCCATTCGATTTCAAGCTGCATTACAAAACTTGCGGGGCTACATGTGGCCCCTGTACTCATCACTTACTGGGAAGGAGGCCTGGATTGGTGGAACATGGGAGCCTGAGAAACTTCTGGAGCCTCAGGCATGAGACCCAGAGGAAGAGAACAGAAGAGGAGATAAGGGGGTACAGTGAGGGGGAAATGGTAGGGAATGGATCTGAGGGCAAAGAGGCCTAGAGTAGCACATCTTCTGATCTTTTGCCCAGACACAGGTCTACCCACAGATCTTTGTTAACAGAATTTGGCTTGGAGCTAAGAAAGCTACCCTCCTCTATCCTGTCCGTCGGTAACACTTAATGATTCAACTCAACAGTCTTTCTTTTTTTAAGTCCCAAAGACTAAGGTTCTAGATCTGGGTCACTTCCCCCACATCACCAAGATTCGTGAGAAAAAGAGATGACATTAAATCAAGCTTTTATCTGAACCTTTGGTCTATTTTTCCTTGTCCACAGAAGTAGGGAAGTAAGTATTTGTAGGGAATTTAGCCAACCTTTGTCCAAACAGTTTAACACCAGTCACATAATTAACCAGATAGTCTGGCTTTTATAGCTGTATCTAATACGCATGTATTGATTTTTTTTTCAAGGTCTTAGAATCTTTTATCTATATTCAATTGGGAAATGGTCTCTAAGCATAACTTAATGTTTCTTTGATGAAGATGCTTTGGGAGTACACAGGAACCATGAAGAAATTTAAGGGACTGGGAGTCCCAGTTAATAGAGAGTCCTGATTAATGCAGTGCTGATAAACAGAGAGTTGCTGTAGATAGAGGTGGTGCTGTGGGCTTGTTTGGAAAACTGTTCATTAACTAGACAGCTTACTTACCCTCACTTACTTACCCTGAAGGGAGAGAATCATCGAAGTGAGAAATGGAAGGAAAAATTGAGCCATCCTGTTTGACCCTCTTGTTGTATGCAACAAGACTCTGTTCTGTAGAGGAGAAATGCTCCCCTGAGTTCAGCCAGTGAGGTGCCTGCAAGGACTGGAGAGAGGAAATGAAACCAAGTATTTCTCTGCTCCCTCTCTGCCCTGAGCATGCCTCCAGCAGCTGCTACATTTCCTCCATGGCCCCAGCGCCCTCCAGACAAGTCCATCAGGGATTCCAGGAACACTACCTCCTCCCTTTCTCTTTTCAGCCTATGAATACTAGTGACTTTCTGCTCTTATTAACCTTTGAGCTACCTCTTCATCCCCTCTTTGGCACTGCAGCTTTTCTAACACTGGTGTGGCCCATTCCCTGCATTAAATTCCCTCTGTTGAAGACACAGGTTTCTTCCTGGTTAGACTCCAATTGATAGAAGAGGTGACTGGTCTTTACTTTCCAGACCACGTTCATTTTACAGAAGAAAGAACAGATTTATAGAAGCTCAAGTAACATGCCAATGTTGCACAGCTACTGAGCTAGCAACCAGGTGTCTTGTGGCCGATGTTAATTTTCCTACGGTATTCAGGCTCTTCTCTCTCTCCCGCAGTCCTTACCAGCAAAGACATTCTTTCTGGGTCAAAATAAGGATTCATTTGCATCTCATTTGCACATGATGAAAAAGTGCTATAACTATGCAAAGTGCACATCCAAAGGAGTTCAAGGGAGTATTCATTTCTATTTTAGTCTTTATAAGAATATTTTGCATTTGAGTCAACAAGGCTTTGTCTGCATTCTGTAAATCCTAGGGCAGTATTTCTCAAAGTCACAATTCCCTAAAGGGCATGAGGGTACAGGTCTTAGTCCATTTACGCTGCTACAAAAGAATATCATAGACTAGGCTATAAGCAACAGAAATTTATTACTCAGAATTCTGGAGGTTGGGAAGTCCAAGAGCAAGGCACCAGCAGATTCAGCATCTGGTGAGGGCCCACTTCATAGTTCATAGATGCCATCTTCTCACTGTCACCTCACATGGCAGAAGAGACAAGGGGGCATTCTGGGGTCTCTTTTATTAGGTCAGTAATCCCATTTATGAGGGCTTCATTGTTATCATCTAATCACCTCCCAAAGCCTCCTGATATCATCACAATGGAGGTTTAAAAGTCAACATATGAATGAGGGGGGGAACACAAAAATCAGTTCTATAGCAGGGGATACTTTGGTGAAAACACAGATTTCCTGGACCCACTCTAACCTACTGAAATAGAAAATCTGGGGATGGGAACTGAGACAGTGTATTTTTAGCTAGCAACCCAGATAAGTAGTATTAATAACTAGCAATCCAGATAACTAGTATTAATAACTAGTAACCTGGATAATTCTTATGAAAACAAGTTTTGAGGGCCACTGTTCCATTATGTAGGAAAACATTGTCCATGGACACAGAGAAGAAGGAAAGATCAGGAAAGTGACTAGAGTGCTGGCTTCTGGCCAGTCAAATAAAGGTCCAGCTCCTCTGGCTTCCATCCCCAATAAGAGGTACCACTTACTGACACCGCTATGTGTCAGGCTTAGCACGATACATTGCAGGTGCATGGTTTTATGTACTCTTTACAGCAATCCTGTGAAGTGGCTACTATAATTTCCATTTTACAGACAAGAAATCTGATTCTCAGATTAAATAACTGTCTCTGGATCACCCAGTAATGAGCCCAATTCCAACCAAGTTCTACTTGACTCCAATGTCATACTCGTCTCTTTTCAGGTCGCCCCTTCCAGAACAGAGCCTACTTCATCCCCATACAATCATGCAAACAATGATATGCTGAGCTGACTCTGTGTGGTGTGTCCTAATCTGTGCTCTGGGCAATCTGGTGTTTCCTTTCTGCTTGTTCTTGAACGAGACATCGGTGTATCTGCAAAGGGGACAGGTGAATGGTATTCCAATTCCCCCTCCTGAAACACCCCCTGACGGGATGAGATCCTGCAAATGGAGCTGCCGGTGGTCTTGAGTGTCCTTCCTAGTTTTCCCAGGAGCTCTTGGCAGCTCTTCTGCCCCTGCACTTGGCTCAGAAGCTTCCGGTTTTGCCCAAACCAGTGGGAACCAATCAGAAAGCCTGAAGTGGCAGATGTCTGCACTAATCCATACAGGGAGGACCTGAGAGAAGCAACTAAGTTTTTGTTCTTATCACAAATGTTTAAAAAATCAACAACATGAATGGGCAAGTGTGCAAGCACACAGTGCTTGACATCTGGATGATCTTGCATCATCTGAGCTGCCTTTTCTTTCTTTCTGATACATTGCTTGACGTGTCTGATCACCATTCTTTTGTTGACATTGCCGTTTGGATCAGCCAGCTGATGAAACAGCCAGATAGAAATTGGCTGAGGCAGGGGTGGTGGTAGGAGATTCTCTCATCAAGCTGATCATTCAAAGGCTTGCAGAGAGGGCCACTGGCCTATTTAAAAAAAAAAAAAAAAAGTCCTATGCTCCCCACATCTTTAGTGTTTTTCTTTTATGCTTTCCAACAGTTTGGGATCCCAACCTACCTCTCTTAATTGTGTATTCATGTCTCAGTAGACATTTGCTATGTATATGAGGCTGCCTGGCTAGCTTTAGACAGCACAGGTTGAGTTCACTCATTTAGAGGCATGCTAAATAACCTCTCTGAGCCTCAGTTCACTCATCAGTAAAAGAGAGACAAGAATAACATACTAAACTTTTAGAGCTGCTGGAGGAAAAATACTTAAGTTCATATAAAGTAGTTATCACAGCACCTAGTTTGACAAGTATTTCTTGAATTCCTTCTACATGCCAGACACTATTCAAGGCACTGGAGATAATTGCAGTGTACAAATAAACCAGAGTCCCTGCCCTCAGAGAGCTTATACATGAGTCATGGAGGCAGACAGTAAACAAATGGGTACATTTATAATACACTGTCACTTAGTGATATGTGTTATAAAGCAGGGTGAGATGATGGAGAATGGCAGAGGGGAGACAGAATGCTGGTTATTGGATAAGGTGGTCAGAGAAGACCCCTCTGTAGAAGTGGCATTTGAAGAGATGGGATGAAGGATTAAAAGATGAGGGATTAAAACAGATGGGTATATGGGAAGAAGAGCATTCCAGACAGCGGGCAAAGCAGGTGCAAAGGCCCTGAGGCTAGGGCAGGTTTCCTTATTTAGGGAACAGCATGGAGGCCAGTGAGCACAATGAACCATGGGAAGAATGGGGTAGTTGAGGTTGGGGAAGAAGGCAAAGGCAAACTGTAAGTGAGATGCAAGTAGGTAGGTTAACAGGTAGGTAGGTAAGACTAAAATCATTCACTTAGCCATAGTGTCTTTATATCTTGCAGGTGGAAGTCTGCTAGATATCATGAGAGACACAGAGATGAACAAGACAAAGAATTTATCTTTGATAAGCCTTGAACCATTAGTTTAGTAGAGGATAAAAGTATCTAAATAATAAGATAGTAAAATAATAGACACCATTAAAGAAATGTGGGTAAGTCCTAAAAGCACCTGAAAGAAAGTTTTTGTCTCTCATAGTCAATCCCTCCACCAGAAATATGGAAAGATTAATAAAAGAGAAGGTATTTACATAAAGACTATAAAACAACTGTGCTTATTATGCTCAAAGAGATAAACTTGAACTAAAAATGTTTTGGCAATCACCTGAAACAAAATCATTGCAAATTTGAGGAAGAACCAAATAGGAGTGATAGAATTTTAACATTTAAAAACCCAATAAAAAAATGAAAAAGTCATTCGGATAGGTTTAATAGCAAATTCAACACAGGTAGAGAGATAATACATGACCTGGAAGATAGATTAGAAGAAACTACCCAGAATGAATAAGAAAGAGATAAACCAATGGAAAATGTAAAGGTGAGAAAAATGCAATGAGCAGACTTAACATATTTCTAGGAGTCCTAGAAAGAGAAGTTAGAAGAACAGCAAAGTCATCTCCTAAAAATGTGGAAAAAAGGAAATACAAAAGATCAGAGCAAAAATTAATGAAACAGAAAAAAAATAGATAAGATTTAAAAGGTAACAATTTTTACCTTTTAAATGATAACACTGATAAGCCTCTGCTGAGACAAATGAAGACAAAAAATGGGAAAGACACAGATAACTCATGTCAGTAATGAAAAAGAGAACATCTGTGGAGAAAGGAGAACCCTTGTACACTGTTGGGAGCGTAAGTTAGTACTGCCATCATGAAAAACAACATGAAAGTTCCTCAAAAAACTCAAACTAGAACTAACGTATGACCAAGTAATTCCACTTCTGGGTGTTTTTCCAAATATTGAAATCAGTTTGTCTAAGACATGTCCTTACTCCCATGTTCACTGCAGCACTATTTACACTAGCCACGTTACAGAATCAACCTAAGTGTCTATCAACGGATGAATGGATAAATAAAATGTAGCATATACATGCAATGGGATAATTCAACCTTTAAACAGAAGGAAATTCTATCATTTGCAACAGCATCACTGAAACTGGAGAACATCATGCTACGTAAAATAAGCCAGACACAGAAAGACAAACACCACATGTTCTCACTTATATGTGGAATCTCAAACAATCAAATCCGTAGAAGCAGAGAGTAGAATGGTAGTTACAGGGCCTGGGGGTGAGGGGAATGAAGGAGTGACGGCCAAAGGGTACAAAATCTCAGACAGGAGGAATACGTCTTTTTTTTTAAAGATGTATTGTACACCACAGTAAATATACAGCTGCTTCTCAAATTATGATGGAGTTACATCTGGATGAGCCCATTGATATTTTCAACTTACTATGGGTTTATCCAGACATAACCCCAACATAAGTCATAGAGCATACTGAATGCATATTGCTTTCACACCATTGTAAAGCTGAGAAATCATAATTCAAGCCATCAGAAGAAGTCAGGAACCACCTGTAGGTAATAATAGTGTACTGTGCATTTTTAAATTGTGAGAAAAGTGAATTTCAAATGTTTTCACCATAAAAAATGATGAGCATTTAAAGTGAGGGATATATTAATTTGCTAGATTGAATTATTCCACATTGCTTTCATAAATCATAGCATTGTTTAGTGCCCCATAAGTATATGCAATTATAAACTGTCAATTTATAAGCAAAAATAACATGATTACACGTGTTGCAGACATTAGCAAGATAATTAGAAGATATTATAAACAACTCTATGTGAATTAATTTTTTAATTTTGATAAAATAGACAAATTCCTAGGAAAACACTACTCATCAAACTTAACAAAAGAAGAAATAAAAAATCTGAATAATCCTATAACTACTAAAATCATTGATTTAATAAAAAATCAACCTGTCATAAAATGTTAAGATTTGATATCTCAAGCAAATTTTATGAGATATTTAAAGAAGATACAATGCCACCCTTATGCAAACTCTTCCAGAAAACAGAAAAAAATGAGACTCCCTATGTTATTTTGTGAGGCTTGAGTAATCTTGATACCAAAGCCCAATATGAACAGTATATGAAGGAAAATCACAAGCCAATTTTATTCTTGAACATAAGCTCAACAATTCTAAAGAAAATATTAACAGGCCAACACCAGCAATATATATTTAAAAATACATCATGTCCAACTTTAGCTTACTTGAGGGTGCTAGTGTAAAAATTGCTTTAACTTTAGAATATCAATGTAATTTACCAACTTAACAGATCAATGGGGGAAATGTCATATAGTCATTTCAATATGTGCAGAGACAAGCATTTGCTAAAATTCAACATCCACTCATTAATGGATTAAAAGTCTTAGAAACTAGAAAAAAGAAAACATTCAGGTAATCTGGTGAAGAGCTGCTACAATAAAACCTATAACAACCAGATTGTTTAAAACGAAACTCTGAAAATGTTCCCTTCGAGGCTGTGAACAGAACAGAGATGCTCACTATCACGACATCTATTCAACAGTGTCTGGGGACCCCACGTGGGAAATGCAAGAAAAAGAAATAAAGATATAAGAACCAGAAAGGAAAAAATAGAAGTGTCATTTTTGTGGATTATGTTATTACCTACATAGAAAATCTATGGGAAGCTGCGGGTAATTTTTAGAATTTAAGGAAGTTTCATAAGGGTACTGAATAAAGTCGATGCAGAAACATGAATTAAATTTCTATACTAAACACACATATTTGTAAAATGAAAAATATATAACAATAACATTTACACTAGCATCTTAAAAATATCCAAAACCTAGGGGGAAATCTATCAAAAGATGGGCAAGACGTCTGCGCAAAACATTACAAAACACTCTTGAGAGAAATTAAAGAAGACCCGGAGTAAAAGAGAGAAATTCTATGTCAGTGGTTTGGAGCGTTCCCTATTTTAAATGTCAGCCCTCTCTAAATGAAGTTATGGATTCAATAAAAGTCTCAGCAGGATTTTTAAAGAACTTAACTAGCACTTTCTAAAGTTTATATGCGATTGCCAAGGTTCCAAACTAGACAAGACCGTCTTGAAGAAGAAATGGGGTAAGAGGACTTGCTCTGCCAGGTATGGAGTCTCCCTACCTTACTGCAGTAATTAAGACTGTCATTTTCATTCAAGGATAGTTAGATGGAAGTGCACGTTACTAGCATTTTCCAGTAACTGGGTATTCCCCTCTTCCAGGCAAATGGCAAACAGCACGTCACAACCTTTTGCAGGTGGGTGGAACTCTGACTGGTTCTGACAAATAGGCTGTAAGAGGAAGGGAATGATGGGTGATGCTTTCATTCTGGGTCAATGAAAACCTCATGGACCATTTCCAGTCTCTCTCCCCTGGAAGGAGAGTGCTTCTAATGGTGCAGGCACTTCACCTTGCAAAGGGCGGTTGCCCTGATGCATCTCCTGCATCAGCTGTGAACTGCCAATGGAAAACCAAAATGACTTTAGTATGTTCACCCGTGAGATGTTGGGATTCTTTGTTACCAGAAACAAAGCACAGCCTATCTGATCCTGTTCAACATACAAACAGACCAATAGACTCCAAGAGTGCCCAGAAAGAGATCTACCCATGTGCAAACAACTGATTTTTCAACAAAAAGTGAAACTGCAAAGTAGTGGAGAAAGGACAGCCTTGGTCCAACTGAATATTCATTTGAGAGAAAAAAGTAGAACTTGTCTCTACTGCATGCCATACACAAAAATCAATTCTAGGTGGATTATTAACCTTATTTGAAGGGCAAAACTGTATAAAGCTTTAGAAGAAAATATGAGAGAATTCTTTACGGCTCAGGAAATGATTTCCTAAATAAGAAACAAGAATCATTAACCATAAAGGAAAAAAATAGTTCAGTTGTATTCTATTAAATTTCACAAGAAAAAAAGTTTTATTATAAAATGAAATAACAAAGTGAATAAATTTTAATAGTTGTTATCTCTGGGTGATTACAGGCTGAATTTATTTTTCTGATTTTGTTTATCTCTTATTTCCAAATATTCTGTGATGAATATGGATCTCTTTTGTAATTTAAAAACAAAAAAGAAAGAAGGAACTTTACTCTTTCTTTGTTGCTAACCCAAAGGGAAAAATATCCTAACGGTGGGGTTTCAGGCAGTGAGGAAGGCAGATGGAGGTGGGATTTGTTGGTCATTCTGGCCTTTTTCCATTCAGGCACTAGAACACCATCCAGGCATTCTGCTGTCCCTTGTTTAAAGCTTTTCTGTTGTAGATTCACAATCTCTACTTCTAGAGGAAGATGCCCTTGAGAGATCTCCTCCCCTCTCCCTTTCCCATTTATGGTCTCCTTTCTTCAATAGAAATACATTTTGACTTTCATGAAGCTTAACAGACCTGGAGATGTGGCGCCACTGGCCCTGCCCCAGGTGGCTGTCCATCTGATCTTCCAGTGCCAGACACTGGAGCCCTCTCTCTTCCTTTGGTCACACCACGCCAGGCCCTTTGTAGAATGTTTATTAGGCACACATTTGACTCTGAACAGCTTGAATATAAAGGACTCTTAAGATCTAAAGCACAAGCAAGGAGACTTATTTTGGCTCTTGGTCTTTATAGTTATATTGGCGCTTATTTATTCCTTAAACATTTATTGGGCACAGGTAATAAACTCATCATAGACCATGGCTCCTGAAGCCCTGAGAATTTAATACCTGATTTCTGGAGTCTGGGGAAACATGGAAGGGGACCTGTAGGATGAGGCAAATTAGCTGTCAATAGGCAGAAATGGCCAGCCCTAGAGATAATTGGGCTTTAAATGGGTTTAGATACTCTAAAGTGCCCCAACAATGGTCAGAAAGAAGGCTCTGGAGTAAGGGTGGGCATTAGTAGCCCCTATACTCATCTCACCGTTAGTCTTTATTGAACACTTACTATGTGCCAGAAACTGCTAGGCCAGGTACTTTACACACATCATCTCATTTAATACTCACAGCAATCTTGGGACATATATGATATTATCCCCTCTTTGAAGATGAGGAAATTGAGCCTCAGAAAAGGTTAGGTAATTTGCCCAAGGTCATATGATTAGAAGGGAGTGGTGTTGAGCCAGGAATCCAGTCTGTCTGACTGGAAGTCCTTATCTCTTTTTCTGACAGTAACTACTGCTCTGGGCACTGACTGTCGTTTGTCTACATCTTTACAACGTATTTCCATTTCCATTTTATGCACTTTTGAGGTAAAACAGGAATGTTGATTTCTGAAGACTGTTTTTATCTGACATCCATTTCTTTAGACATTCTGCACTGCAGACATTGCCCCCTGTGATGATAGGGTCCTTGCTACAACACGCTGTCACAAGATCCAGATGAGATCGTGCATATAAAATATCTCGCTCAGAGCATGACACAGAGGAGATTCTCAATTCACTAGCTTCCATTAGGACTGTGTCACTCCCTCAGTCCCCAGCACTGCCTGTTCCTCTTTACCTTTGTAGGCAGTGGGGAAAATGTCCAAGGAGACCTAGATTCTGAGTGTTTCTTGGTGCTGGCAGCTTTGTACAGGAGTATCTCTCAACATCCCTGGAGTCCACATTCTGAATGTCCTGTGTGATGCTGGTATCACCAACTCTGTAGACCCTGAGCCTGCTCGCCATAACTGAGCCTCTGTGTCAAAACAGGAAAATGATGAGAGGTGACTGATGCTGATGCTCCGATAAGAAACTCCGAGAAGTTTCTGCATCAGATCCTATACATGAGAAAAACTGTCATGAAGAGGCAGCACAGCATACAGGCTAGAAGATCAAATCTGGAATTATGCAAATCAGGGTGTGAATATTGGCTCTGTTCCTTCCAGCTCTGTGACCTGGGGCAAGTTACCTAACCTCTCTGAGTCTCTGTTGCAGCTGTAAAGCAGAAATAGTAATAACTATTTCACAGTTTTATTGGGAAAAGTGCGTGATATAGTGATATTAAGTGCTTAACACAGAGCCTGGTTCACAGGAAACACTAAATACATGTTTGTTGTTACTATATTGTTGTTAAACACAAAAAAAAAAAACTGCTATGAGATTTGTTTTGCAGATTAATAAGCAATTGCTAAATGACTTTTCTCCCCAGCTGGCTAAGTCTGCTGTTTGATAGGTTTGAACGAATCAGTCAGCTGTTAGTCTCACTGAGTGCATGCAGCATGCCCTGGTGCGTATAGATGCAAGGGCTTGGCAGGCCCGGAGGCCAACAGGCTTAACAAGGTGCGCTAGCTGAACACAGCAAGATGAGACATTTGAAAAGTCTACTTGAAATATTTAAATACAAAGCAATTTGGCAAGGAGATAGAATCAGGAGAGCTGATCTGCTCTAGGCCTCAACTTCCCCATCTGTACAAGAAAAGGGCTGGACTTTATGTCGCTTTCTTGCGTCTCTGACCTTTTTGAGCAAAAGAGGCTGATTCTGCCAGGACCATTTTAGCTGCCCTATGAGCGCATCTGGCAATTCCTAGCTCTGCATAGTCTGGAAAAACTTGGCATCTGATGCCCCTCTGTAAGTCAGAGTTTTGCAGGGCTCACGCAGGCCCACCAGCTAGGGCACATCCCCCTGCCCCCAAGTCTCCTAAGGACCCACCAATTCCAACATCTCCCAGCTCCCACCATATGCAATCACAGGAGACATCGTTCCAACTGGAGTTCCCAGTCCGCGAGGAAAAGAGAGATCTTCTCTAAACAGGGTCCTGTCTGTTTCCAGCATAAACCACCTGAGATGTTCAGAAGGAGAGTTCTTCTTTTCCTCCGTAGCTTCGAAAAATCATTCTTTTGCAAGTTCAGGGGGGGGAAAATTGGCAACAAAACTTGACTTTTTACCAGAATGAAAACTTTCTTTGGGGTTAAGGAAACATTGCCATCTGGTGGCATAATATAGAAATAACTGGACAGAGTGATGAGTTTCTAATCCACAAAAGATGAAGTCACAGAATTCCAATCAGAAAGAACTAGAAGGGTCCTTAAAGTTTAGATCCAATGCCTTTACTTTACTGAGTAATGGAAATATTGTAGAGAGATGGCTTGTGAATTTCAAGACTAGAACTCAGATCTTCTCATCTTCATGTGAGTAAGTCAGCTCTCTCCCATCTCCACAACTCTGCACCCCAATATATACACACCTCATACTTTAACCTGACATGCTTTAATAATTCAGGCTGGCAGGACCAGGATCGTTTTCATCCTGCATGTTCCCTCGTGTTTTTTATCAACATCATGGGAGGCAGAAGAGGGAGATCAGAGGCACTTTCAACTAGCCACCAGCTAGAGGGTTTACAAAGATAAGGAGGAGGCCTATCAGAAGCCAGAGGAAGAAAGAATGGGTTGATTAGGTAACTGAAATTTCTGTTTCATGTTTCCAGCTCAGGAGGCAGTGGGGCTTGCATTAACTCTCTAAACCGGCAAGAGATATTTGACCTAACAGTAGGGGATGCCTTCTATTTGGGGATTTTGGATCCTGAAGATAGTAAGTTCAGTGACTTGAGTGCAAAAACCCTCATTATTTATGCAAAGTGTGAAAATCTATTATTGTGTAAATTGAGCAATGCAATTATAGGCATAGTCATTTCCACCTTTTATATTTGCATATTCCTTTGCAGTTCACTACATGCTTCAACATATTTAAAATTATTTAATCTTTATAAACACCCTATGGTGGGAATTATTACTCATTAGTAATGAGGAAATAGAGGTTTGGAAAAGTTAAGCAACTTTCCTGAAGTCACAGCACTATCAATGGTAGCACGAGGACTTGAAAGAAGGGAGGAAACTTAATATTTAATCTACTCTGGGTCAGGTGAGGTACAAAGTGCTTGCAAGGAAGCTATCAGTGGCTTCTCCCCTTGGAGAGTAGCAAGAGATCAATCACTCATTCCTTGTTCTTCCAACCTGACCACTGTAGAGGCACCCAGTCTCCCTGCAGCTAACCTCTCCAATTGTTATTTGCTTGACTGTAGAACATACTAAAAAGCCATATGACATTCATGTTAATTTAAATTTGCCTTGGAGAAATTTTTCCAAATATTACAATATCCTCCGAGGCACGACAGGACTCAGCCTAACAGGCCACCAGCCTGGGTCTTTGAGGCTGTTCAAAGGGCTTTTCACCCAGTCACCACCTGAACCATTTCCAAATAGCCCTTTTGTAATGCTCTGACAAAAAGGATTCTCTGTGCCTCCTTTCCTGGGTCCTCACCTCTAAGCATCAGGGCCTAAAGCCCAGTCCTCAGACCACTACTCTTCTGGATCTAATCTCTTTCTGTAAGGGGAGGTCATCTTGTCTCATGCCTTCAAATGCCATGTGGACACTGATGATGCATATAGTGATACCCAGAACCCCAGCCTCTCCCTCTGCACTCCCAACTCATACGTGCAGTTGTCTACTCAACATCTGCATGGCGATGTCTAAGGCCCACATCCAAACTCCTGGTTTTCTCCAATCCCTAAGTCATCCTTTTACAACCTTTCCCATCATAGTAAGTGGAAATTCCATTCCTCCAGTTTCTCAGGTCAAAAACTTTGGCATCATCCCTGGGTCCCTCTTTTCCTCTCATGAGCTAATCCATCTGCAAATCCTGTCATCTCTGCCTTCACAGAATTTTCTACTTCTCATCCTCTATCGCTACCTAGCCACCTTCACCTGGACAATTGCAATAGCCTCTGACCTGCTCTGCTTGTACAGCAACTAAAGTTTTTCTTCTTTTTCTCTCTTTTTTTTTTTTTTTTTTGAGGCAGAATCTCACTGTGTCCCCCAGGCTGGAGTACAGTGACACGATCTCGGCTCACTACAAACTCCTTCTGGGTTCACACCATTCTCCTGCCTCAGCCTCCCGAGTAGCTGGAACTACAGGCGCCTGCCACCACGCCGGGCTAATTTTTTGTATTTTTAGTACAGACAGGGTGTCACCATGTTATTCGGGATGGTCTCGATCTCCTGACCTCGTGATCTGCCCACCTCGGCCTCCCAAAGCGCTGGGATTACAGGCGTGAGCCACCGCGCCCGGCCTAGAGTTGTTCTTTTAAGATGTAAATCAGAACATAACACCCTATTGCTCAAAACCTTCCAAGGGCTTGCCATCTTACCTCGGTTGCTCCATGATCTAGCCCACTCCCCTCTAACCTGACCTCCTACCACTCTTCCCTTGCTGCCGCCTCTTTACCATATTGCTGCTTTCTGTCTCACCCATTCAACATGTAAGAAACTAAAGAGCAGGGATTTCATTCTATTCCATGCTGTAACCCAGGGCCTAAACAAAGTCTGGAGCATGGATGAGGCTCAATACATCCTTCCTGAAACACAGACGCCTTTTCCCTCAGCCTGGTTTGTTCCTTAATATCATCGATCGGGAGCCTGATGTAACTGCCTCCCACTGTATTTTCACCATGGACCTTCTTACACTGTGCCCCATGCCGAGGGAGTCCTGTGAGCCCCAAGAGCTTCACACCACATTTCCCACTCCCGGCAAGGCTGTGATGGGCATGCCCTCCAGGCTTCTAGCCATCTCTTCAGGGTTCGGTTTCTCAGTGACCATGTGATCTTCCCATTGGCAGTTCTAGATAAGTACAAACAGCCGAATGGTGCCAGAGAGTAGAGCCAAGCAGGAACTGAGAGTACACTGATTCTGATGATGCACCAGGTGTGCTCAGATGCCAGCCAAGACCACACAAGTCAGGGGCTGACAGTTCCAGATAAGCACAAACAACTGAATGATTTATTGAACTCTTTCCCCAATCCGGGGAAAGAAAGAGCTAAAACTAAAAAGATTGAAGAGGAAACATTTTGAGGGGAAATGAGAAACATCAGGGTACACGCTTGGATTGGTGGTGTGTCACTGGAGAAGACAGTAACCTTTTGGAGAGAACTAGGAATTCCAAAGATGTTTCTCACACCTGCAATGTTGCCAGACTTTCAAACCCCACAACCTTTGGATCAACAAGACTCCTTTTTTTAAAATGCAAGTGTTTCCAGGCCATTAATCATTTGCAGCTTATTATAAATTGTTGCTGGCCATTTGGTATCAATCCTCCTGTGAAAATAAGAGTACTGATGGGAAGCAGATGGAAGGGAATGGTACTCTGTAGGACAAATGCTTTAAAAGATTAGTTTGGCAAAAAGTGGGGTCCCTGCGTAACTAGAGGGCCATGAAAAGAACAAAGGATACTTTGGGAAGCAGACAGGCTGAGAAGAAAAAGGGATTATCTCCTGGAGACAGGGAAATGGTCGAAAAAAGAAGACGGCTGGGCACTAACCGAAAGCAACAGTGCCAACTCATGATAACTGATTGTTAAGTTCTCAGAGATTTTGCAAACCACTTGTTAAACCCAGCCATTATTAGAAATTAAAATATAAACTTACAATAAAATAAGTTGTATTTAGAAACAAAGGTAATAAACACTTAAAACTTACCAGTTCTTAATTATGACTACATTTTACTTTTCTCTATGCTCCGGAAGTTATTCACGGCCACTGTAGTTATAGAGTGAGAATACTCTATAATAGTGCACTTTACATATCTCTTCCCAACTCTGTTTTACTGTGTCACATTGGTAGATAGAAATTGGCCATGGTAGGAGTATTTACACCATGGAAATTGGCAGACACTACAGATCAAGGCTTGATTTATTGTTTTGTTGACAGTCCACACCAAGGCTTGATAAAACTTATTTTGCAAATGGCCAGATATTAAGTAATTTTCACTTTGCCTCCATTCAATCTCTGTCCAACCTACTCGACTCTGCCTCTGCTATTGTAATACAAAAGCAGCCATACACAATATATAAAACTAGTGGACATGGTTGTGTTCCAGCAAACTTTACATACAAAAACAGGTCAGGGAACCAGATATGGCCCCTAGACCATAGTTTAATAATCCCCAGTCTAGACTTATAAAAAGTGATAGAGAAATGTTAATAATACAGATTAAAGTCTAAAATGTGACTGTAGCCAATGCATGGTGAATAGCAGAAAAAGACTGAGGCAATATTCTTCCAGTATTCAAAAACTATTATCCAGTTCAACAAAAATGTTGCTCGTGTT
This sequence comes from Mandrillus leucophaeus, assembly GCF_000951045.1. Classification (NCBI taxonomy): domain Eukaryota; kingdom Metazoa; phylum Chordata; class Mammalia; order Primates; family Cercopithecidae; genus Mandrillus; species Mandrillus leucophaeus. The sequence continues at coordinate 1,545,078 of NW_012107919.1, forward strand.
GTTAACACATGATTGAAGGCCCAACGTCTAGCTCTGTTGTTTCCCTTTCTTCTTACTCATTAACATAAAGGGAAATCTCAGCCCACATTCTTAACAGAATAGCACTTGTTCATCAATTGCGGTAATAGACTGGATATACTATAGATACAAGAGCCTCAAACAAAAATCAACAAGAGCATTCTGTGGGGATCAATTAGTTATAAGGAATTTACAATCAAGAGTATTGTATATTTTAAATTCTGATTACACAATCTTTGTATCAATAAATATTTACCAGCACACCACGGAACACTACTTTTTTAATGTCCCTCAAGCTATTTTGTTAAAGCATAAGCCAGGTAGTACAGGGTTTTACAATATTTGCGGACGAATCATGGACCATCAGCAACATTTGTTCTTTTTCCATCATTCACCCCCTGCCCCATCTGTATGGCAGCTCAGAGAAGGTCCGTAAGCATCACAGCCCGACTTCCCCAAGCATCCACAAGGGACTGCCCAGTCTAGAATCCCTGAGAATCACAGGGATCCACATGAGATCCACTGCCTTTTTAAACTGAACCCCAGAGTTTCCACTAGAGACATACATACTAGGACCCTTGAGTCCCTACACACCACTCCTGGGAAGTCAATGCTATTTTCAAACCAAAATTGGGTGTATGTCTGACAAACGTGTTGCACATGTAAACTAAGCATATTGTAGGAAATTTTGGCCATGTGGTCATATTATTGAACACTTGTTTTCTGCCTCCATTTCCAATAAGCCCGTTTGTGGGAAAGTTTTAAAACATTGACCAATGAATTCATGAAGATCAATTATTTAGCAGAATATCTGAACTTAAAAAATAAAGTTTATTTTAAATGTTTTATTTTTCTTGAGGAGCACAATTTCTAGCCAAGACAGAGAATCAGGCCAGTCTAAGAGTGATACTATTTTAAATCTACTTTGGAAAATGCTGCCTAGTTCCAGGACCATTAACGATACTGCTGCATATAGTGTGGTCAAACAGTCAAAACATGTAGCCCTAGAATTATGACCCTAAGAATTGTATACGATTCTATAACTTGTTCATGTTTAGTTTTGGCTTGGGACCCTATTTACATTCCTATTGCCTCTATGAGGCTGTGTGCTGTTAAAGACAGTGACTATGTTTTGTTCTAATTTCCCAAATGAGTGACACCTTTCACAACATAATGTAACACCTTTCACAACACCTCCGTCACGGCACAAGAGAGAAACAGATTTTGCTGGGGTGTAACTTAGCGTCCCTGAACACTGCACTGGGAGAGAAAAATGTGCAGGCACCTTGTTTATTCTCGCACAGAGAAAGAAACAGGTTTTGTGTGCCAAAAAGAGCAGCAGACTTGTCATGAGAGCTGGGTTCAGATGCCAGCTCTGACCATGAACAAGCCTCTTGCTTCACACCTCCTGCATCCCTCCATTTATCCCTATCTCCAGAGATGCCCCTCAAGTTCAGTAGTGATGTCTCCCACGTCCACCAAGGTTGCACACAGGTTCTCTAACAGAGTGCACAAATGCTTCATGGTCTTCTCCCTAACCCAGTCTCTGTTGCACTTTATGCCACACCATTCCGTTCTTTGTTCCAGCCACATTGGCCTTTCAGTTCTTCATATATGCAAAGCCCCTTCCTGCTCCTGAGCCTTGCTCATGCTCTTCCCTCCCTCTCTCCAACCATAGACTTCATTTCATCTGGCTGACTCTTCCTTATCCTGCAGACTTAATGCACTGCTTTAGAAAAACCACCTCTGAGTCCCCAGACTAGGACAACTTATGGCCTTTATACATTCCCATAGCATCTTGTACTTCTTTTTCATGACACTTGTCTCAAATGTATTTAATAGACTATTTGTGAAATTATTTATTTAATATCTGTTACCCTTGGAAACAGACTAGGTTAGACTAGAAACTCCAAGAGGTCAGGGACATGTGCATCTGCCCCCTGCAGTATCCTCATTTTCTAGCACATAGTAGATATTCAGTAAATGTGTCGAATGAGAAGTTTTATCTCTCTGAAACTCATTTACAAATGGCAATAATGCCCACTTCACAGGACCTTCATGAAGACTACATCTGATAACCCATGTAAAGCCCTTGCATGGTGTCTTCCATATGGCTGACAATAAATGTTTGTTGAATGACTATCAACACTGTAACTTCTAAGATGCCACCTCTTTAAATGAGTCTAGTTTAAGGACTAGGTTAGTAATTAGCACTTGTGAAGGTTTCTTTATTAGGTGATTAATGCAACTTAAACCTTGGGTGTTGAGGCTAAGGTATTATTAAGACAAGTGTTGATTGGCATTTGCTGGGAATAGATAGTCACCTCGTGCTAGACCAAGACACATAGAAATGTTGTCCTAGGGGATGGGTTCACCATGAGCTCAAGAGACAGAACAGAGCTGCCTACGGTTGAGAAGTGTAAGGGGAATCCCTCATACAGATAAAGGCACAATGATCCTTCCAGGGTAGTGAGTTTAATATTCATCACACAACTCAAAAAAATCATTTCTCTTTCATTCTTTCTTAGGAATGTCATAGGTAGTACGTTCAATCAAAGCAAAGAAATAAACCAAGAGACAGAAAGATATGGGATCCAGGACACAGTTGGTCTAACACAAGAAATGAGAGACCAGAATCCCCAGGATGATGGAGATAAGAAAACCTAGGAGGACAAGTGAATGACCAAGCAGAATAGCCACTGGAGCAGGTTGGAGGGCTCTGGAGCAATGTCAACAAGGGGAAAAGATAGAGCTGAGAAACGATCTTACTGAGAGAAGAGTTAGAGAAAGAGCCAGGAGATAGATTTTAGAAAACCAAGCAAAGGAAAAATGAGATAATTGTGAACTCCAGGATGAGACTGGGGTTGGGGTGGGGGTTGAAGGAGGATAAGGAATTAAAAAAATAAAGTAAGTAACCCTAGCACATTACATAAACAATATTTACATAATCATAACATAAACACTGACCTGTGTCTTAACTAAAAGAGTAATATTACTTCCAGGAGGACAGGGAAAGAGAATTGTGCATATAGGTGGGGAAGGTGAGCACGGTGTGAGGAAGGCCCTGTAAGTGATCTAATCCCTATATGGCAATAAACTCAACAACTAATAAATAAATAAATAATAGAAGGAGCCAGGAAATACATTTAGGCATGTTTTTGAGAAATACAAAGACCAGAAGCAACATCTGAAAGGACAGAACACAGGGCTGGGAGGAGGGGAGTTAGACCGCTCTTGTTTATTACAAACCTGTAGTACTAGTTGAGTGTTTAAACTATAAACATGTATTTCTTTGAGTAAAAAAAAAGAAGAAGAAAAATAGATTTAAAATAAACCAGGGTGGAATTACGGCAAACAGTGTTTGAGTGATTTTTATTTTTCTGTATTTCTCAGTTTTTTGAGAAATGCCCACCTTTACATTCCTGGCAACCACCATTCTACTTTCTGTCTCTATGAATTTGACCACTCTAAGTAGCTGATATAAATGGAATCATATAATATTTGTCCTTTTGTGACTGGCTTTATTTCATTTAGCATAATGTCCTCAAGGCACATCCATGTTGTAGCAAGTATCAGAATTTCCTTCCTTTTTAAGACTAATATCCCATTGTGTGTATATAACACATTTTGTTTATCCATTCATTCATTGGTGGACACTTGGGTTCTGCCAGGTGTTAGCTATTGTGAATAATGCTGCTATGAACATGGGTGTACAAACATCTCTCCAAGATCCTGTTTTCTACATTCTTTGGAGTATATATCCAGGAATGGAATTGTGGGATTATATGAGAAATCTATTTTTTTTAATTTTTTGAAGAGCCATCATACTGTTTTCCACAGCAGCTGCACCATTTTGCATTCCCACCAACAGTGCATGAGTGTTCCAGTTATTCCACATCCTTGCCAACATTTGTTATTTTCTGGGTTTTTTTCATAGTAGCCATCCTAATGTATGTGAGGTGATATTTTAATGCAGTTTTGCATTTCCCTAATGATTAGTGATGTTGAGCATCTTTTCATGTGCTCATTAGCCTTTATTTTTGACGTGCTGATATCAACAAGAGTCATGGCTCATATTGCACCTGTGTAATCCTCCTTTACTGCACCTGGCACAGACCATGGGCAATTAGGCACTAAAAATACTTAATGAAGAAGCAGAGAAGAGGTAGTAAAACATCATGGTTAAGCACATGGGTTTTGGAGTCTCCTAGACCTTGTTTGTATCCCCATTACACACTCATGAGCTGCTGGCTATAGGACCCTAGGCAAGTTGCATCCCTCTGTGAGTTTGCTCATCTGTAAAACAAGGAGAGCAAAACAGCTTTGGTCACAGTTGTGAGAATTAATCAAGATAATGCAGAATATCTATTCCCTGTTACGTTCCCTGTCCTATTCCTAGAGGAGAGCATTTTTCACTTCCTTTAATTTTTCTTCTGGCATTTGCATCCACATTTCTAAATAATATACTATGCTGCTATTCTTTGGTATGGCAATTTTAGACATTGTGGTAAGTGAGGATTTAGGCCTCTTACACCCCACTGTGCCTACCCCTGCTTCCAAATGTCACAACTTTGGGTTAACTCAATAAGAAATGTTTGCATTTTAATAACTATGTACATCTTCATTTTTCACCTATTAGTCAAGAAGTACACCATGATTTCATTTCCTTTCTTGAATATTGTTTTTTGTTTTTCCAGGAGTTAACCATTGCCTTCTTTACTTTTCATCTGCTTGGGGTTTTTTGTGCCTTTTATTCTTTTTTGGCAAATGTAACAACACACCTGTTACACACATTTTTAATACTACTTTCCAAATGTTTATGCCAATCAGATATTCATTTTGTTTTTTCCCCGATGCTGTCCCTTCTGAAGCTGCCCATTCCTTGTCACCCTAGACATGCTCTCCCTGGGACCCCTCTGGCTGTGCCTCTGTATCATGTGCTCCTGATTCCCAGATCTCATTTCTTCCACTTTCTTGAACTATGTCCTTGTTCTGGCAAAGTGCATCTTCCTGAGATACTTGCCAAGATTATGTGCACAGGAGGTAGAATTTTACAGTTATTATATGCTTGAGAAGATTTGAACTTTTTCTTCACAGTGGATTTTTTAAATTGGGATGGAAATGAAATTCTAGTTAAAAATCATTTCCTTTTAGCAAGTTTAAGGTATTACTCTTTTTCTTTCAGCATCCAATATTGATATAGAGAGGTCTAATGCTATTCAAGTCCTTTGTATGGACTCCCTCTGGAAGATTTTAGGATCTACTTGTCCTAATATTTCACAGGGATAGGTTCTGATGCAGTTCTTGAAAAGTCCATTTTTTTCTGGATACAAGATGGATTTTATCAATCTGGAGGCCCATGACATTTTATTCCTGAAACTTTTCTTACAATATTCCTTCCTTTCCTCTATTCTCTTTCTGAGACTTCTTTTAGTCACACACAATCTCCTAGGTTGATTCTCTGTTGTTGTTTTTGAGATCTAAAGTTCTATCATTTCAACATTAAGTTCTAAATTCTGTTTAATTTTTTTAAATTTTTATTTTGTCTTTTATGTCTTTAATTTCCAAGATCTCTTTCCTCTTCACTAATGAATCTGTTTCCATGGCAACTTGTACTTCTTTTAGGTATGCAATATCTTCCTTTATCTCTGCAAAGGATTACAATTATATAAAAGTTTCTGCTTTTTAACTTAATTTTCACTTTCCTGCCATTTCGCTGCTCTTTACACTACCAGGTTTTTTTCCCCTTCTTTTTTTTAAATTCTTTCAAT
>NW_012107919.1:1551951-1555628 GCF_000951045.1 Mandrillus leucophaeus
AAAAAGCAAGAATCTGAGCTGTTATCTCTTGGATGAGTCAGTTTCTCCAGAAAGGGATCTTCCCATCTTCTGCCTGGGGCAGGGTGGAGAGGCTGATCTAAGCCTGGCTGCCAGCATTCCAGGAAGAGAGTAGGAGGCTCATCTGTAGACTCAAACCTCTTCTTTATTTTTCTAGATAATATTGCACCCTGTACTTGGCTGTCTCTAGATTTCCCTCACCTAGAGAACAAAAAAAGTCTCCTGGGTTGAGATGATAAAAATAAAAATAAAAAAACCTCTTACATCAAAATTCTCTATATTCTGAAGTTCAACAAATCCCCTTGTTTACTGCTACCTATAGTAGCACTAACTGCGTTCAAGCCTCCATCTTTCTGTAGTTCTTCCCAGTAAAGCGGCTTGTTTCTCACCGGTTCCACATCCACCCCATTCCCCACAGTCACATAGACTATTTCTTCTGCCACTCTGATAAGTCAGTTGCCACTTCTCCATATATTTTCCATATTCCAAAACTTGTTGAAATGTCTTGTTCAATAATGTTTCCTTTCCTCCCTTTTCCTTGGTGTTTGTTTCTACTTTTCTTTAAATTCAGGTAAAATTCACATAACATAGAATTCATTTTAGGCATTTTGAGGTGTACAACTCCATGGCACTTAGTGCATTCACAATGTTGTGCAACCATCACTTCTATCTAAGTCCCAAGACATTTTCATCATCCCAAAAGGAAACTTCATACTCATTAAGCAGTCACTTCCCAGTCTGCCTTCTCCCCAGCACTGGGAAACTACCAATCTACTTTCTGTCTCTATGGATTTGCCTACTTTGAGTTTTTCAAATAAATGGAATCATACAGTATGTGACATTTTTGCATCTGGCCTCTTTCACTTAGCATGATGTTTATGAGGATCATCTATATTGTAGCATGTATCAGTACTTCATTCCCTATTATGATTCAATAACAATCTATTGCATGTATATACCTCATTTTGTTTAGCCATTCACCAGTTGATGGACCTATTCCTAGTCTTTTATTTTTTTTTCTATCATTGGCAGTTGGAATTGGGAAGGGGAGGTGATAATGTGGGCATCTGATCTGACACTTTAGCCAAAATAATGCTGCCAAGTATTAATGCAAGCTTTATCTTACCAACCAGACAGCAGCCTGACTTTCATTTTTCACATCTGTTTAGAAAATAAGCTCTGTGACAAGTCCCCAGTAGAGTCACCACCAAAACGATCTAGTCCATTCCATTAGTGTCACAAATCAAATTCTCTTTCTCTTCCCTGGCCAGGGGTCTCTCAATCAGTTGAAGAAACCCAAAAAAAAATGCTTGGAAAGGCAATCCTAAATTATTTGGAATAGCATGACTGTTTGCTTATTGGATGAGTATGTTTTATTCCCAAGAGTATTTATAATTAAGTATAGAACTGATAAATTATTTCAAATCTGTAGAATAATATATTATCCTGAAGAATACTGTTAAAGAATATTTCATGTTAGGCCAAGTGTGGTGACTCATCCCTGTAATTCTAGCATTTTGGGAAGTTGAGATGGGAGGATCTCTTGAGTCCAGGAGTTCAAGACCAGCCTGAGCAACACAGAGAGATATTGTCTCTACAAAAGAAAAAAAAAATTGCATGTTAAAGATGCTAAGGGATAATTTATATATACTTAGTATTTTAAGAACATATAACCCTATGCTACAGAATCTCACACTTCATGCCCTAAAATTGGAGGCAAGTAATTTTAAGACATGGGCAATATCTGGTTTGGAGAATTGGCCTGAAGAGATAAGTATACATTCTTAGGTGTCACTGTTCATTTTCAGAATATCCCAGGTGGATACCATGTGGTCTGTAGAAAAAAAAAAAAGGTTGTGAGATACTACTGTGTCAGAATTTGCTAAAAAGATTCATCCCCAAGTCAATTCCTAGAACAAAAGCTTCCGGGAGGTTACATTAAAGTGCCTAACTCAGACTCTTGAATTTCTTAAAAATATAAAATCTGAAGCACTTCTGGAGAAGATAGTGCATACTTCCCTAAAGTCCAGCCAACAAGGTTAATGAAAAATACAAGCCCCCAGAAAAAGAGCTTAAGGCAAATTCTTATTTTAATCCAGCCTTACGTTTTGGCACTGCTGGGCACAATGCTAACCTTCCTTTGTTCTGATCTTGGAAAAGAAAGTCTTTCCTCTGCAGCTTTCTTGGGATCCCCAGGCGAGGGGGGATTCAACGCTTCCCAGGAGGTTTCTGTGATCATCTGGGACATGGAGGCAGCAGAACCGAGTGGAAAATTTCCTGGACAAGCATGTTCCAGGCGCCCCTGCCTAACCAGGTTTTGGGCATTACCTCCGGTTTTGCACAAGTGTTATGCATTTGATTTCTACAATGTCTGTCCTCTCTCATGACGAGAAAGACACAGTTAACTTCTTGCATAAGGCCACAAAGGGTCATACTCCGTAGGTTTCCAGCACTCTTCGCATGGTCCCCAGGGGCTGAGAGGCAAGTCTCTTGACATAAGAATAAAATAGTTGCTGGGAGATGAATGGCCCTTTTTTGTGTGTGTGTACGGCACCCGCAATACTAGGCTTTACCAAGAGACAGAGACCCAAGAGCACATTGGGGGGCACACCAGCAAAACAGATCAACAAGGCAGAGAGGCCCGGAAGAAAGGCAGGGCACAACATGTTAGTCATCAGCATATTGGTCAGGTGATTAAGGTAAGGGTTCCTAGGAAAGATAAATGAAAATATCGATGTTGTAGTTCAGGTAGGAACAGTAAAAGTCTTCCCTTTCTGGTCATATTCATCACCCACAATGTGACCATCCCTGTAACAGTCATCATATCATCAGCAGCATCATCAATGCAGATAAACTAAATGAGTGACAATATATGTCATGCTATTCATCATGCCCAACACACCCATTCCTGAAACCATCATCGCAGCCTCACCATCATTACCATCATCAGCACCATCAATGTCTGAGGAAGTGTAAATTCACGCATCATGCTGCCATCCTCCATTAAAAGGGGAAGAAACATCTAGATCCATCCCAGCCCTCTAGGAATGCGTTATTATCATTACTATTATTATTGGCTAAAATGTATTGCATGCTTACCATAGGCACTATCTAAGAATTTAACCTTACAATAACCTGTAAGGGGTTAATGCCCTCATATTACAGGTGAGAAGACAGATTCAGAGAGGTTAAGTGATGTTTCCAAGATCACAGAACTAAGGAGTGGTGGAGCTGGGATGTGGACCCAGGCTGTTTGGCTTTACAACCCACACATCTCACTAGGATATAATATTGCCTCCCACAGCCTCCTCCAGTGGTCTGCAAATTGGGGTATGTACGAGAGGATCCACTGAGGGGAAGATGAAGATATCAGAATTGACATTCGTTTTTACTTCTCATTTCATCCTTTTAGTTTCTCTTTTATAATATACTCAATTTACCAGCATAATTGAGTACATAATGCAATTTATACATAAATAATTTATATTGTGGAAAATAGTATGGGTACATGCTTAATTATCTACTGATAGAAGTGTGCAGCCAAACAGGAGGCCAGGTGCAGTGGCTCATGCCTGTAATCCCAGCTTTGGGAGCCCAAGGCAGGCGGATCTCCTAAGATCAGGAGTTCAAGACTAGCCTGGCCAACATGGCAAAACCCC
>NW_012107919.1:1557578-1559102 GCF_000951045.1 Mandrillus leucophaeus
AAACAATGCAGAGAAGACAAGGAACAGTGGGCTCAATGACAGCCCAGAGCTACTGAAAAAGCAAGAAATTGCTCCCAAAGGAAACACCCACCTATGGGCCATACCACTGCTCCAAGAAACAAGAGCCAGATGCCAACAGGCCTCAGGGAAGAGTCCTTCCAGAGTTCAGCCTCCAAGCGCTCTTCAATCCTTTGTGTTCTAAGTAAGAATTTCCACACTAAGAACTCAATTCCAATTACACCCCAAGATAGTATCAAAATGATAGGTAAATACAGTCCCAGTTTTCTGGTCAGGCAGCCAAAGCACACAGTGCCACAGGGGAAAATACGGGCTGATTCAGATCTCTCTCATGGTTATGACGTCGTCTTGGAGAGCAACTGAAGGCAGCTGCAAGCAGTGTTTGTCAGATGGTGCTACCAAGAAAGCATTGACGAGAAGCACAGGCGTGCTTATTGTGACATGGGCTTTCCTAGGAAGGGAGAGGAGGCAGCCATCTCTCAGTGATGTTTGAGATGAAACAAAAGAGAGTTATGGATGAGCCAGGGTGATGTGAGAAGCTGGAGTCCCTGGGTCCAGCTGGAGTCTGTGCAGTGGCAAGAGTCCTAGAATCACAAAATCTGAGATGGGAGAAGTTTGACTAGTGTCAACTCTCCCCCAGGTAGGGGAACCAAGGGGAAATTTGGGGTGTGGCTTTAGATTCCCCATAATCTCCATTAGCAACCCTCCAAGTCGCCCCAGATAAACACACAAGCTAAAGGAAAGAACAGCGCTTGATCTGTGCATGCTGTTTCAAGGAAAACTCCCATCACCCATTATGAAGAGATCAGCACCCCTATGCCTCTCCTACATAGGCATTTTGGAAGTTTCACGGCCCTTCCCACCCTCCTAGCTATCTAATACTTGAATCAGCCCTACCAGTAGTCGACATTATTTGAGATTAGAGCTTCACAGCCCCTGGTGGAAGCCCACTCCATCTGTGAATGGCACCTTCTGAGTATTTTTTCCTAACCATTTGGTAATACAGATTACGAGCCTGAAAGGTTCACATTTCTTAGAAACCAGTAATTAATTTCTTGATTCTGCACAGAGGAAGTGCCTCTCAATATGATAAAAGTTCAACACAAAAATACGTTTTCACAACACTATTTGAAACAGCAAATATTTGGAAACAACAGAAGACTAATAATGGATGGTACACCCACTGGATTCTATAATCTTCAGCCATTAAAAATGATGTTTAACGCGGGGGCCAGTGGCTAACACCTGTAATCCCAGCACTTTGGGAGGCCAAGGCAGGCGGATCACCTGAGGTTAGGAGTTCAAGACCAGCCTGGCCAACATGGTGAAACCCCATGTCTACTAAAAATACAAAAACCATCCTGGTGAAACCCCGTCTCTACTGAACATACAAAAAATTAGCCGGGTGTGGTGGCGGGTGCCTGTAGTCCCAGCTAGTCGGGAGGCTGAGGCAGGAGAATGGCGTGAACCCAGAAGGCGGAGCTTGCAGTAAACCGAGATTGCGCC